>NC_041015.1:23951312-24223812 GCF_004193775.1 Glycine soja
AGGAGAGAAATAGTGAACAGAGTGAGCACAGAAAATGCGAAAAGAAGAAATGGGAAAAAATGGAAAGCAGAAAAGGGAAGAAGCAAAAAGGGTCAGGACAAACATAAACAAAGAGACAGCACACGTGCACTGAAGTGAGCAATCAACAAAGAAGCATAAAAGAGGGTTTTTTAATGGACAGGTGGCAACACATGGGAATGAAGAAAGAAGAAGCATAAAACACGGCAATGAGCAAAAAAAGGCCTATAACTGGATAGGTGTCAACAGGACAGAGAATGGACAGTGGACAGGTGTCAACAGGACAGAGAAAATGTAGTCAGGGTCTTGTTTGTATAATTATATAGATATTTGGTTAAGGTAAGGTTATTTATTTTGGCCCAAGACCTTTTTACATGTTTTACTAGTGAGTGTTGCTAGGTGCACCCAGCATTTTTGCTGGTGCACCCAGCACTTGTAGTGAAAAGGTCATAATACCCCTCGCGAGACTCTCTCTCTCCCGCCCCGCCTGTGTTTCCGCTTCTTCTTCCTACGATTTTCTTCTGTTCTTCCTCACAAGCTTTTTGCTTCTTCTTCCTGCATTAAAGCGAGACTCTTTCACGTCACCGACCGTTTCCATTTTCTTTTTCTTCATTGTCGTTAAGAGGAGGTTGCGGGAAGAGGTTCTTCTTCTTCTTCGTTGAGGAGCTTGCCACCATTGTTGCCGTGAATAGGAGGTTGTCGTGGTGCATTGAGGAGGGTTCCGCGAAGAGCAACGCTGTCGTCCACCGTCGAGGGAGCTTCGTCACCGTCGACCATCGAGGTAAGCGCTGTGACCATGTCGTTTCCACCATTGTTGTAGGCGATAGTGTAGAATGCTGATTTGAAAATGGAGATGTGAGTGTTATGGATCAAGTTGATCCGTAAGCATGTTACGGATCAAGTTGATCCGTAAGCATCTTCCGGATCAACTTGATTCGTAACATGTTTATGGATCAACTTGATCCGTAAACTTTCTTCGAGTAGTTTACAAATCAAGTTTTTTTTTTCAAAATATTTCAAAAGGTACACAAAATAAATAGGACAATTCTGAAGATTTTTTTTGCAATTTAATTTTTAATTAAGTTCAAGTCTCATCAGTAAAAAAGTGGTACACCCAAAAATACAGATCCGTAAGCATCTTCCGGATCAACTTGATCCGTATCATGCTTACGAATCAACTTGATCCGTAAGACTCACAACTTCATTTTAAAAATTGCCAAATATTTGATACATTGTGAGTTTTTTTTTTTTGAAATTAGGAATTTTGGTTATTAGGATCACCTCTGAATATATGCTAAATATTTGATAAATAGTGTCATTTTGGAGAATATCAATTGTTTCAATTTGATTTAATGCAAATATGTAATTGTCTTTTATGTAATTGCCACTTAGAACTGAATGTCGTATCAAAAAACTAATTCAAATGCCCAGACAACCTCAGCAAATTAAGTTCAAAAGTAACATGATTAGGACAAACATGTCTACATAAAACATTTTTAGTGAAATGTGGATAAATAGATATTTTATATATATATAAAAAAAAGCAAACAAAATATATATTATCATGGTACCATGGGTACCTAAAATCTATTACAAATCCCTATCCATGTGAAATGCATTCCTAGTTAGATTTATTCATACCTGAAAATAGTATAAAGAAGCTAATCAAAGCTATAGTCACATGTAAGTATCCCTTCGTATTAAAACATATAGGTTAAAATTAATTTTTATTAATTCTTATACATGGACGTAAAGGAATATAAAATAGAGTGAGTAGGTAAGAAGAAGGAAGTAGTAAAAATGATGATGGTGTGGGTAAGTTAATCAAGTGGGGGGAGTGTGCGTTTTGAGTGAGAAGGAGACAAAACTCTAATACGGTCGACATGCTTGAAAGAAATGTTTTTGTGCAACAAGAAACGGCACGTGGACTCAATCCAATCTATGACACATTAAAAAAAGTGCATAAGAAAGAAAGAGGACATTTGTCCTAACCATTCTCAACAGGTTTTCTTTCCTAGATCAAACTCTCAACCGCTTGGACTACTTGCCAACTTCACCTCCTTGTCTCATTTTCTCTGCTCTTCCTCTTTTGTTTCTCAATTCTTGAAAGTGAGAGATAATCATCATGGTAGAGTGATTCTTGGTCAGTTTGGAAGCTACAAAAAAGAAAGAACGAAAACATGGGTTCTGCTTCAAGAGTTGAAAGTAACAACTACGACTACTACTTTAAGGTTTTGTTGATTGGTGATTCTGGTGTTGGCAAGATGATGCAATCCTACACCCCAAGGGCATTGAATAGAAGACTCCAAGAAGATTGAACCAAAGATGCAAGAGAAGGCCCAAGGGTTCTCATGAACCTTAGGGTAGATTTCGGGCCCATGGGCTAAGTATGAGCCCACTTATCTTTGTACATATTAGATTAAGGTTTCACTAATTTTGGGCCTTGTATTTAGGGCTCCATAATGTAGGTAGGGTACCCTAGAAATGTAGGATTTCCCAGCCCCTGTATTTTAGGGCACCTAGATTAGTTTTGTATTAGGGGTAGTTTTGTAATTTCACATGCATTAAGTGAATATTTGATGTGTGTGTTGAGAAATAAATTTAATTGAATTGGGAGAAGCCCAATCCAATTAAATTTTAGAGGGGGAGGTGAGCATTTGCTTGCTACACCTCATTGCCACATCATATAGTTACACTTTGTGCATGTCCTTCATACTATACATGCCTCATGACACCTAAGCACACTTAGTGGAGAATCTTGGACCTGATCTTCGATTAGTGGGCTGAACCATATCTAAAATTCACTAATCATAATTAGTGAAATTTTGGCTCCACAAATTCAATTTCAATTTCAAGTGAAATTTGAATAGAAATTTAAATTTCCCTCCAATTTTGTGTGACACTTAGGCTATAAATAGGGGCTATGTGTATCCATTTTTCCAACTTTGATCATTTGAAAATTAAACTTCAGATTTCAGAGCTCTCTTAGAGCATAAAATTTCGTGCTCTTCTCTCCCTCTCCCTTCATTCATCTCCTTCTTCCTCCAAGCTCTTATCCATGGCCTCCTATGGTGGTGAGCTTCTTCTAGACTCCTCTTTTCCTTGAAGTGAAGTCTCCTCTCTCTCTTCCTTGTCCATTCCGCTGCCATTCATCTTCCAAGAAGCAAAGGAATCCATTGATGAAGAAGGTCCTAGGCCTACAAGCTCCAATGGAGCTTACATCATGTGGTATCAGAGCATCTTCATCTAGGTGATGTTCTTTTGCTTCCTCTATCTTTTTTTTCGATGAATTCTCTATCTTCATCTAGTTGTGGTGCTGAGTTGTGGCTGGATTTGTGAATCAAAATAAGTCTTAAGCTCTCTTGAATTGTGTTCTTCAAGATAATTGAGCATAAGCAAACACAAATTGTAACTATCCAAGCCTCAAGCAACATAAACACTACTCTTGATTTCTTGGTTGAAATCGCTGGTGCTGGCAGCTTGAACATACAAACTTGTATAAATTACTGGGAATTTCTCACTACGGTTTTTGAGCAGAAATTTTTACTGAATTTTCTAGTCATTTGGAAAAAAATTATAAAAAAAGAACCAAGCGATTTGGATAAAAGACAAAAATAAGAAAAATCACACAAATTGACAGAAAAATCAATGTCCAGCAAAAAAAAAAAGTGAAAGGGAAGTGTGCTTGTTGTTTTAGCTCAAAATTTGTTCTATAATTGGTGCCTATTTTATACCAATCCTAGTTCTGAAATTTCAATTTAAAATTATTGTGAAAATAAGTGTCAAAACTAGAGGTTTCTTGAGTCTTTTTTTTTTTTTTAGTTTTTCTAGTCTATTCTAGCCATTCTAGGTTTCTCTTTGAGTCCTAGCTTGCTTTTGTGTGCTTTTCATTGCTTTAATTGTTGAATAATCCTTGAAAATTTGTCTTGTTGAAAATCTATTGGTTTAGCTTTCATTTCATTTTTTTTGTCTTTGGTTATTGGTTGCCTCCTTGTTTCCTTGCTCGTGAGTTGCCATATAGGGAATTGGAAAGGAGGATTGGTGTCATACCTTGAAGAATTTGAGTCAAGAAGCAAGGGGCCAACCACCTTAAGAGCTATTGCACTAAGAAGCACTCCAAATTGAGTGAAACACCAAAGAGAGAATAGCCACCACAATTGAGGACTTTTTTTTGTAATTTTGTAATTGACAATTTGCTTTGCTTTCAAATTTTGTAACAAAAAGGCCTTTCATTGGAAGTAAGTTGGGAGCCTCCAATAGGTCACCCTACTTCCATTTGTGTGTAATAATTTTAGGCAATTTTCCCTTAGGACCCCTTTTATAAGATATTAGATGAGTTCAGATCCTTTAAGTTGTGGAAAGAAAAACAAGAGAGAAAAGAAAAAGGTAAAAAAAGAGTGGAAGAAATAAGTCAAGATGAAAGAGAGAAAATAAGAGAGGAAGAAAGAAGAAAAATAATGAAAGAAATGAAAAGGGAAAAACACGCCTCCTATAGTAGTCATGACTCTTGGAGGAGTTTAAGTGAAGAACTTAGCAACTATTATAGAGGGTGTCATAGTTCACATACTAAACATCACTCCCAAAGAAGAGAAAAGGAAAGAAGGCCTCAAGAGGCTAACATTAGCCTCCCATATTTCCATGGAAAAGATAATGTTGAGGCCTACTTAGATTGGGAAATGAAGGTTGAACAACTCTTTGCTTGCCATCATATTAGCGAAAAGAGAAAAGTTCCATTGGCTACCCTTAGCTTTCAAGGGTATGCCCTCTATTGGTGGACTTCCCTTGTTAGGGAACGAAGGATTCATGGGGATCCTCTAGTAGAGTAGTGGAATTATCTTAAGAGTGCCCTTAGGAAGAGGCAAAGTCCCTCCTACTATGAAAGGGAGCTTATGGAAAAGCTCCAAAGGCTTAGACAAGGGAGTATGAGTGTTGAAGAATATAGACAACAAATGGAACTACTCTTTTTAAGAGCTGGACATAGGGAGGAGGAAAGAAAAGGCATAGCTAGGTTCCTTAGTGGGCTTAATAGGGAAGTGAGGGACAAGGTTGAACTCCTTCCATATAGGGACCTAGATGAGCTAGTCCAACTTTGTATAAGTGTGGAGCAACAACTTAAAAGAATGCCTTCTTCAAAATCTTATGGCTCTCACTCTTATCCAAGGAAGGGCCAAGCCCATGGAATTTTAGGGGCTGCACCTTCAAAACCCAAGGAAGATAAGGGTAAGACCATAGAGAAATACACCCGTAAGACTAGTTCCCAAGAAAGGACTAACAACATTAAATGCTTCAAATGTCTTGAGAGAGGTCACATTGCCTCTCAATGCCCCACAAAGAAAACCATGATCATCAGGGGTCAAGACATTTATAGTAGTCAAGAGGAGACTACTTCTTGCCCTTCCTTTAGTGGAAGTGAAGATGATGTAAGGGGTGAAGAGTCTAGTGAGGAAGTCTACCCCCATGAAGAAGGTGACCTCTTAATGGTTAAAAGGCTCCTTGGAGGTCAATCTTGTGATCTATCTCAATCCCAAAGAGAAAACATCTTTCATACAAGATGAAAAATTTTAGATAAAACTTGTTCTCTCATTGTGCATAATGGATCTTGTTGCAATTGTTGTAGCACAAGATTAGTTTCCAAGTTGAATCTCACTATCATTCCCCACCCAAAAACTTATAAAATTCAATGGCTCAATGAGCATGGGGAAATGATAGTTAAACAACAAGTGAAGTTACCTTTCTCCATTAGGACATATAAGGATGAAGTTAATTGTGATATAGTTCCCATGGAGGTAGGACATATTCTTTTAGGAAGACCGTGGCAATTTGATAGGAAGATCATTTACAATGGCCTAACTAATGAGATTACCCTCACCCATCTTGGCACTAAATTTGTGTTGCATCCTCAAACACCTTCACAGGTGGCCAAAGATCAACTAACTATGAAAGATAAGAGGGATGAGGAAGAAAAACTAGAAAAACAAAAGAAAAAGAAGGATAGTAAGGCCTTGTCTTCAAAGTCCAAGGGGAAGGAAAAGGAGGAAAAGGATTCCTCCAAGAAGATTGTTAAGAAGGAAAATCATTTTGCAAGAAAAGGTGATATTAAAATAGCACTCCTTCTTAAACAATCTTTCTACCTTATCCTATCAAGGGAAACATCCCTTAGCACTGCCATACCTCTTAAGCTTGAGGTTATTCCTCAAGTAAAGGAGTTGTTGGATGAGGGTTTGGTTCGCAAGAGCTTAAATCCTTATGCTTTGTTTGTGCCAAAAATAGGTATTATTAGGCACCAAATCCCTATGATAGGTGGTATGATGAATGTGTTGAGTGGTGCAACACTCTTTTGTAAAATCACTCATGTACCCAACATCTTCATGATTTATGTACATAGGGACTCATTAGGAAGGTTTGTTCTTATTTTTTGTTTCAATGCAAACCTAGGTGCTCATGTGGGACACTTTAGGTTTGTTATAATTTTTTGTAGGAATAATCAACATGAAAATAAAGAAAAAGGTATGTTTTATTCCATTACTTTCCCTGACCTTTTAAATAGTGATCAAGGGCTTCCCATGGACCCTAAGAGAATAAAGGTCATTCCTGAGTGGCCTACTCCACCAAGTATAAGGGAAATTTGGGGCTTCAATATCTTAACAAACTGTTACAAAAGGTTTATCCCATATTTTTCTATACTTGTAACACCACTCATTGAGTTGGTGAGGAACTATATTCTCTCATGGGAAGATGGCCAGGAAAGAGGTTTACAATCCTTATCGTACTCTAACATACCCAACATCACTAATACATATGTTTTTTATTATTTTTACAGGTGTTGAGGAAAGAATCCATGAGTTTCAAGAACCTTTGGATTTGAGGTCAAATACTTTTCAAGGGGGAAGGAATGATGCAATCCTATCCCCCAAGGGCATTGGATATAAGACTCCAAGAAGATTGAGCCAAAGATGCAAGAGAAGGCCCTAGGGATCTCATGAGCTTTAAGGTAGATTTCGGGCCCATGGGCTAAGTATGAGCGCACATATCTCTGTACATATTAGATTAAGATTTCATTAATTTTGGGCCTTGTATTAAGGGCTCCATAATGTAGATAGGGTACCCTAGAAATGTAGGATTTTTCAACCCTTGTATTTTAAGGCACCTAGACTAGTTTTGTATTAGGGGTAGTTTTGTAATTTCACATGCATTAAGTGAATATTTGATGTGTGTGTTGAGAAATAAATTTAATTGAATTGGGAGAAGCCCAATCCAATTAAATTTTAGAGGGGGGGGTGAGCATTTGCTTGCTACACCCCATTGCCACATCATATATTCACACTTTGTGCATGTCCTTCATGCTTTACATGCCTCATGACACCTAAGCACACTTAGTGGAGAATCTTGGACTTGGTCTTGGATTAGTGGGCTGAACCATATTTGAAGTTCACTAATCATAATTAGTGAAATTTTGGCTCCACAAATTCAATTTCAAATTCAAGTGAAATTTGAATAGAAATTTAAATTTCCCTCCAATTTTGTGTGACACTTAGGCTATAAATAGGGGCTATGTGTGTGCATTTTTACAACTTTGATCATTTGAAAATTAAACTTCAAATTTCAGACCTCTCTTAGAGCACAAAATTTCGTGCTCTTCTCTCCCTCTCCCTTCATTCATCTCCTTCTTCCTCCAAGCTCTTATGCATGGCCTCCTATGTTGATGAGCTTCTTCTAGACTCATCTTCTCCTTGAAGTGGCATCTCCTCTCTCTCTTCCTTCTCCATTCCGCTGCCATTCATCTTTGAAGAAGCAAAGGAATCCATTGATGATGAAGATCCTAGGCCTACAAGCTCCAATGGAGCTTACATCACAAGAGTAATCTTCTTCTCAGCTTCATCTCCAACTCTAACTCCATTAATGACCTCTCCCCCACCATTGGTACTTTCTTTCTTTCTTGCTTAGGAAAATGGAACTAGGTGGCATAGGATCATATATACCACGTTCTTGAAAATTCAAGAACTGTTCTTCTCAAAGGAAACTCTAGGAACTGAGCCACTACCAATTGTACGAGGAATGGCATATATTCTGGTTGGTGAATATGGTGCATACCTCTAATACATGCAGTGTTATAAATGTACGAGGAATGGCATATATTCTGGTTGGTTTGATAGATTTTTAATTGTCTAAAATTTCTAAAAAATACACATTTAAACTCTACTTTTCAAATACATAAATGTAATGCTGACAACTTTGCAAATAAATAATTGACTGAATGACAGCCCTAAAGTCAATCAAATCCTTACAACATGCGTGACTTTGAGTCGATGAAATTTGCATTAGACCAATGAAATTTGAGTGAATGAAATCAGTGATGGAATTTGTGGTACTGATTTGTGTTAGGACCAGAGGATTAGGTCGTGTCGTAGGTCATGGTGTGGGCAGAGGAGATCGTTATGATTCCGATGATGCTCCACAATGTCGATGACCTATCGCATCCGCATGGAGGAAGCGATAAGCCAGTGCTCCCTACACCAGATGTAGAGGCTGATGTATTCTCAGATGACCCGATGGCACCAACTGATGTAGCGGACACTGGCGTAGACATTCCTGCAGACACAAGCACCCAGGCTGCTGAGGATGAGCATGAGGGATTTCTGGGGGGTCCGAGCGACCCATCCGTGCTGACCCAGTATGCGGATCACGTTGCTTGCAGCGTATGGACGGGAGAGGTATTTATAATATTTATTTTTAGTTACTTGTTAGTTATACTTTATGATTGAAATTAGTTTTCCTTTAAATGATGATTTTAACAAATTTTGCGTTCCTTTATACCTCAATTCAGGAGCGTCCCGAGTTGAAGTTATCCTCTCACGGGACGAAGGTCCATAGTTTAGGCAGGCCTGTCCCTGCCATTGAGGGACTAGTTGTTGGGACAGGACTAAGTCCTCTGATCGCGTGTTCGGTAGACACTAGCGATCGAGGACTTTTGTCCTCGTTTGTCGAGAGGTGACACAGGGAGATGTCTAGTTTCCATCTTGTCGCTTCTGCATCTGCTTGTGGTTGGTGACTTGCACGCCTTTCAGCCCTTGCACGTGGATGATGCGGTTTAGATGCTGGTGGACTTATTGATGGTCTCTGTAGAGGTTGCCAAGGCTGAGACAGGGCAGTTTCATGGACCATACGTACGCCTGCAATGGGAATGTGATATCTATGAGCATCGATGCCAGGCAGGTCATTGGATAGTTGCGGCTCGCGCATATCTTCTTCATCTTCTGGGTTGCACTCTGTTTGCTAACAAAAGTGCAACCAATGTTCATGTTGTGTATTTGGAGGCCCTTCGTGACCTTAGTCAGACCGGGAGGTATGCCTAGGGAGTAGCTGCGCTGATGCATATGTACAACCAGCTGAATGATGCTTCTATCAACAGCAGCCGACAGCTTGGCAATTGCATCACACTGCTATAGGTAACAAACATGTTTTTCATTCGTTGAGGTTCGATAATGTTTAACTTTAAATTTTGTTAGACTTATTAATGTTTATCATTTTGATGTTACCTCTATAGTGCTGGATATACGAGCATTTTCCCTCAGTCGTGGAGTCCACTGCTGATCAGGACTACGACGAGGATTCACTGCGTGCCTGTAGGTAGATTGCAACAAAGGAGATCGTGAAGAGCATACGTACACTGGAATACAGGGAGCGCCTAGACTGACTCCGGATTCCAGATGTCTGTTGGATCCCATATGGGGAGCATCGACCGATCTGGGACTTCCATTTGATTTCATGCTATTCCGGTCTCCTGCACTGGAGGCCCGTTGCTGTGTATTACCGACCAGAGAGGGTCACGCAGCAGTTTGGATACACATAGACCATTCCTGCTTCGCCTATCGATTCATGGGTGTCGTATGATGATATACACGACAGGTGGATGCACTACTCGGATCATATGGTTCCAGCAGGTGAGGTGTGCGTTGTGCCAGGTCAGTGTGTCAGCGACTACATGGACTGGTTCTTCCGCATCTTGCATCCTTTCATGATACCATCATGATACCAGGCCAGGCATCAGATCCTTTGCCAGATGGTAATGCTCCGCAGCCCCGGGTCGTCCCTCAGGCCCCACAGACAGATATCCCTCATGTGCCAGATCTAGGAGCACCGTCGACATCTGTAAGGCCCGCTGTGGAGGAGCCTAGACATGTAGTGGTAAGTAATACTAATAATTTACGTCATTTACGTCAATATTTTCATAATAATTTATGTGATCTATTTGTTTTCTATTTAACAGGAAGTTTTCCATGGGATTGTTGAGAGGTCGGAGCGCCATCTGAGCCTAGGGATGGTCACGCCAGGCTCATCGACACATGAGGTGATCGAAGAATGCCTCAGGATGGCCAAGAGTGTCACATAGGACCAGCTAGAATATGTTAGGTCTCGACGCAGGCGGCGCACGAATCAGGCGTAGTTTATCTACATATTTTATATTGATATTCGATGTATATACAGATATTGTACTTGAACCCATTTCATTAGTAATGTTGGTTTTATTTATTTCCTTTAGTAATGCTAGTTTTATTTATTTCCATTGATTGCGTATTCCCTTTGCCTAATCTAGCTTATAAAATTTTATAATTTTATTCTATCAAATTAAAAAAAATGTTTTTTTTAATTTCTCTCCTAAGATAAAAATCCGTATTTATATTTTATAATTTTATAATTTGGCGTAACATTTATATTTTATTTTAAGAGACTAAAAAACAAAACCTTCTAATTTGAGAGACTAAAAAATAAAAACTTCTCATTTGAAGCATTATACAACATATTAAATTGATGATTGACTCATATAATCTATTTATTTTCTTCATTTCCTTATTTTGCATCAAAGTTAAATGTACTTTGTTAAATATTTTTAATTAGTTCAACATTAAATTATTTTTAATTGATGACAAAATATATTTTAATTAAATTTTAATTTTGTAGTAGTTTCTATAAAAAAATGAACTACTCGACTATAAATAATTAATTGTTATTTTTCGTTGTTGTATTTGTTTTTTATATTTAAAATAAAATTGCAAGACTGACAAAAAAGTAAAAGTAGTAGAAATCAAATTTAACAGAGAACAACAAGTCATCTTCCATTTCCAGAAAAAAAAAATGATTATGCGATACATGAATTCAAACAGTACATTAACTTCAACATAGTCGAATGAAATTAAATTTGCATCAAATACTACAAACTCATGCTAATTTTGTGGCAAGGACAACTCGTCTTCCATTTTTGGTATAGGTTTACTAAAAACAGCTAAAATTTCTATTGGCCCAATCTTTTTTCAGTAGTTAGACTCAATCAACATCTTCATCACGTCATTGTTGGTTTTGAGTTCAATTATTTCGAATTTTATAACTTTTTCTGAATACTCATGGTGACTTGGTTTCCGAAAAAACAATCACCTTACCATTTGTGTTTCATCAATACCATAAGGGGGAATCCCAGGAGGCGCAACTTGCTTGATCAAATCCTTCAGTTCATCCATGGTACATCCGGTGGGAATGTCAATATTTTTGGGATTTTTTTCCTATGAACGAGTAACCAACAAACTCATTTTGGCATGACATGTTCCACCTCCCATTGTAATATAGCAGGGCATCATGAGTAGGGGTCATAGTAGCTTGAAGTAAGTTTAAAATACCATTTGGGGTTTTAGCAATGCTACATAATAACTCAATCGGACCAACAAATGAAAATTCATGATTACACATTAACATTGTGTTAACATCAGCATCATCTTTCAGTTGCATACATTGAAATCGAAATTGATTACCTGCATATGTGAAAGGCTGCCGGTAGTAAATTTCATCCAAAAATTGGTTGTCGGTTAGCTTTATGGTATTGTGTATTCTGGTTTTTAACGTTTCAAGATCACACCCATTAGGTACTCGAATCGGAAATGGACTGGAAGCTTGAAAGGAAATACCACTGTCGTTGTGAACAATGGATCCATTTGGAAAAATAAAACCTAATGTTGAGTTCACAACTGTCTGACTGCTTGTCTCTTCTAAGAATGCCATAGTTTTTTGTAAGAGTTAGGTTACTACTGAAACTTATGGTTTTTTACAGTGTTAGGTTGTGTCATATATATATATATATATATGAGTTTTAATATCAGTGCTGCATTTTTTAAAGATTTAAAATACGCATGCACATGCTTTCTGTATGTGTTGTCAACTACACCAATGACGTGACATGCTTTAGCTTGCATCAAATCTACATGTGTAGTAATGTTGTGCAAGGTCCTTTCACGAGCTTTATGTTAATGCAGACAACAATTTATCATACATGTTGTTTCACAATGTGTTGTCAACTCAGACAACGATATATCATACATGCTTTTTTAGAATTAAGTAATAATTTTGTTGTCGACGTAACAAATATACAAAGACACATAAATGTGAATATCCAATTCAAAACGATCAATCATTATAAATTACATGTTCAATCATCATTTATATCAACATAGTCTCTCTTGAACATCACGAAGCTCTTGTAATGCTGCATTCTGCTAATATATGGATTTGACCACGACTTCACCTGCGGATGACAATTGCTAGACCATAACAATGCTACAAGCGGTAAGGGACAACATTCTTTTAAATAAACCTGTTGTACATACGAAAAAAGTGTTAACTCAATCCTACAAAACTCATTGGATAAATATAAAAAAAACACTTCATATCTACAATGTACCTCAACAAAATGATTGCTATACACATGACCGATACAAATTATACGATGCAATGAAGAATTTTCCAACGGTTGACTTCTAAGAGGAAAAAATGTCGTGCTTTGTTATTTAGACAAGGATACAATGATTACGTTATACCTTGATGCAATGACATGTCCCATGTCCGTTATATCCATCCACTTATCTGTAGTCACCTGAATGAAACAAATATGCACGTCAAACTTAATTTCAAAGTTAAGTCTTAAAAATCAAATACATAAATTACATACCTTGGTTAACCCATCAACAAGTAGTGACATCCTTAATTCCTCAAATCTCTCCGTGCCACCAAAGAGGTTGATATAGTCTTCTGAGAATTTGGCAAGTTCTTTAAGCAGATGGTCGTGGACCACCGACCAAGAGTCTTGACCCATACCTAATAAACCGGCAACTAACCGATATCCACAGTTACCATCAGCTTTGACATCAACAATCTTATCAATGAAGTCGTGCATAAATGGCTAAAACTGGTCCAACATGGGTATCATCGTTCTTCGATTCGGTTGCTCAGAGGATGATGCAGTACGCCTAACTAACGAATTGCTATTTTTCATAGATTCAAAGGCATCTACATACTCCCAGTAAGATGGATCGTGCTTTGTTGACCTTAGGTTCCTGCTCATAGCTTTCTTCGGTGCCCCCTTTGTGTTAACCTTTGCTGGAGGAGGACACATCGAATTCTGATCAGGGTATGCAATTTCCCAAAGTTTAGTCTTCAGAGTAAACTTGCCACAAACATCAAGTTCTTTGAATCTTTTGGATATTGTTTCCATTAATTCCTTGATGCTCACCTCAGGCTCAGATAACCCTTGGTCTGAAAAACCGAGTCTCCTCCAGAACATATGGATTGAATCCAGTGGGATGCAACCACTAACATATTTGGATAACTCACAAGCACAAGGAAGACCAAGCGTGGTTCTCACCATGCAACCACAACTTGAGGGATTCTTGCCCGCATAGTCAACACGCTCTAATTCAACAGCAATCTGATTTAAAGCATACCTTGAAACCATTCCAAGAAGCCTCCTGCATAAGGTTTTTTTGAACACATGTCCAATGACATGTCTACTTGTTTCAAATGATGCTTTAATCTCCATGTGCTGCAACGTAATCATGTTGTTCATGGCATCCCATACATTTCATAAGTCTCCAATGCTTTTTTGTAACAGTCTTTTTAAAGACGAGTGAGCAAATTCAACCCTACATTTCAAATACACAAATAAAAATAAACATATACAATAATACAATTCCATCAACTCATCAACGTTAATAGAAATAGTTGAACAGTTTCATACCTATTTGTTGTTGTGTTTCCTAAGTGCATCACCTTATTAGTCCAAGCGGAAACAAATTTTTCCTTGTGTGGTATTATCCATATTTCCTTGACATAGTCAACAAACATTGGCCAAGGTGCGCAAGCCATTTCAAACTTCTTCAGGCATTCATCAAACTGCTATTTTGAAGGACAATCAGTCAGACATCCCTAGCAATCCATGACATAATCCCAAGCATTTTTTGTGCAATTAGTGATTTACATTTGGCCTTCACAATCTTGTTTATGTGAAAGCTACACAACAAATTTGTGCATTCAAGGAATACATCCTTCACTGCATTCGTCAATGCTTGGTCTCTGTCGGTGACAATAACTCCAGGGAGGGCATCACGCTTTAAAAAAAGGCCTTGAAAGCATTGTAAAGCCCAAACCAAATTATTAACGCGTTCACCCTCCACATATGCAAAATCGGTAGAAAATGTCATCCCAGTCGGTGTCACCCCAACAAAATCAAGCAGTGGGAGTCTGTACCGGTTTATTTTGTAGGTGTTGTCTATCAAAAATACCAAATTACATGCGTTGACTAACTTCACTGCATCAAGGTGACACCAAAAGATATCACGAACCACGTCTTCATCCTTTATTCTGTGCCAATGAATATACTGATCACGTTTAAGAAGTTTCATCAGATGTTGCATTTCAAGATCGCTTCCTCTTATGGAAGAACGGAATACACTTCTTGCATTGTATATCTTTTTAATGGTCGTACAACTATTGGCATTGTGTTCCTTCAGAGTTAGCAGAATGTTTCTTGGCTTCACTATGGACTTCGTCATATCAATAATAAGTTTTTTTTCAGCTTTAGTCAATCACCCCGCATATGGATGTCCAACTAATGACTTGGCCAATTCATGATTATGCACTCCACAAATCAACTTCACCATCTAGCCTTCTCCTCCAACCACTTGCTTGCAACGAAGCTTGAAGGGACACCCACATTTCCTAGTCTCTCTTTTGATAAATTCTTTTTTCCTACACCTATACTCGCCGCTCCTTTCACAGCCAGTTAACATAAACGTAGTCCTTCCTCTACTACCTGTGTTTGTGTCCAACCTTAAAATCACCGCCACAAATCCGTTTTCATGAGCAACGGATCAAGCCCACCGCAAAACATCCTCTCGGCACTCAAACACCTACAAAGCAATCCATATAATTTAAGTTTTCTACCAGTATTCATTTTATTAAATTTGTGACAAACATTAACATTATAACCTGAGAAGTAATGAACACATCGGAAAATCAACATGTGGTTCATTCGCACCACATGCTTCTTCATTTTCATAATCCATATTCGCTTGTTCAGACATTATTTCATACATTCACTCATCTTCGTCCATCTAACCAACTCAAACAAAAAAATGGCCATACAAACAAATTAATAATTTTAAAAAAATGGAAACTGAATTCAAAAAACATCACACTTTAAAAATAGTTACTCTTCTTATGGATCAACTTGATCTGTAAGTTACACACATTTACGGTACAAGTTGATCCGTAAGAGACTTACAAATCAAGTTGATCCATAAGACAAACGGATCAACTTGATCCGTAATTGTAACACACCAACTTACGGATCAAGTTGATCCATAAGTCTCTTACCCATCAACTTGATCCGTAACTAAGCTGTATGTTCGTGATACAGCCACCACCTTCTGCGTACCTCGTTTGCTGCCGCCGACCACCGCAACGCACCTTGACCTTCACTGCACCTAACCGTTCACAACGAACCCGAGACAATGTCGCACGAAAACCACAAAAATAGAGAAAATCAACAAACAAAAATGGCAGCTATGAAGCACAGGAAAAAAAAAAGCTTTTATAAGGAAAAAACAAGGCTAGGGGCATTTTTGCCATTTATAAATTTTGCTGGGTGCACCTAGCAACACTCTTTACTAGTCTGGTCTTTTTTAACTAGTTTGGGCTAAGTTTTATAATGTGAGCTTAGCTTAATTATTTCTGTAATATGATTGGATTTGTGAGATTTTGATATATTCAAAGGATTTATATACATGTGAGCAAAAATGTTTAAATTAAGTTTCTCTTATGTGACAATTAATAAAAACATACTAGGTTATCAAAATAATAAAATAAGATTGGACTCAAATAAATAAAAATAAAAAAAGCATATTTTATATTTTAAGATGTCATGATAAAAATTTTATAATTTAATAAAAAATTAATAATGATTCATAGTTATAAAAACTCACAAGACAGTACCTCCATTTCATTGAGTATTCTATCTTCTTCATCCACCACTTAGGCTTAATTTAAAACAGTTTTGTAGTGGTAGAATTAGGCTTCTGAGTTGGTGAAAGAGCTTTTCTAACTTGAATCCTCCACCTACACATGACCAAATGAAATTTGCTGCTGAAGACACCTTCCTCAAAGTTATTGTCACAAAGTAGTTAGCAACAACAAGTAACATATGTTTGGAAGACAAAACCACAATAAAAGGGTAAGCAATTAAGGGGGTGGGAATGGGGAACAATAAGTCTGCTATTTAGAGCAATAAATCAGCTCAAGCAGTTGAACTGCCAACTATTTTGCATTCTTAATGTTTTCAGTTTTTCAGGATACCTTACTAATCATTGTAATTAGTTTGTTATGCAATATTACTTATAATGAATATAGCAGATAAAAAATTAACATCATTTATTCCATTGCAAGAAGATAACCAGAATAATTTGAGAAAGTATGCAACAAAAAATCTAATACAAATTAAAAAGTCAAACCAAGTCTTTTAAAGAAGCACTAATTACCCATCAGGGTGCCTTTTTTGCTTAGTATCTCTAAGTACATCCACCACCTGCATCACCAATACACCAATCACCACCCAAGAAAACCAAACCAAATAAACCAAAAAACGAACAAAACCAAAAATGCCAACCCAGCATCCCCGAAAACAAACTGAATTATTACCTTAGGTTGTGGTTCCACAGATCCCTAAAAGAGATGCTTCACATCAAGAAGTCGTGGATCAATCTTAGCAGGGGCGTTACCCATGCCTTCAAGCCATCAGAAACAGCAATTACTGCTCAAAGCAGATGAACAAAGTTATTTTGAAGTTCTAATATTGTGAAAATTAGTTTCAACTACTTAATTTTCTCACATTAAAAGTTTCAAACAAGAACAAAGGTCAATAATAGGAATTTTTTATGGCAAATAGACAACTGAAAATAATCAAATAATGTAAGAAAATAATTGTATCACTATCATGTAAGCCTGTAGTTTCCAGACTACCAAGACTCTTAAAGCAAGTGGAAAGGAGCCATTAGATCCTTAGATTTTCATTGAACCCAGATCCCCATCACATAACCTGTAAGAAAATAGATAATTTCTTTAAAAAAGAAAATTTACTAAAACTATATAAAATAAACAAAAGGCCAATGTTTTGTGCACACAATTTTTCACTTCTTTCCCAATTTTTTTTCTTTTCAATATTAAATCCTTATAGGCTTTTAGACTACTGGAACCCTTTATAATATCAAAGATCATATATGTCAGTCCTTTCTCAAATTGGGACTCAGAAATCTTGGATTTACGAATAGCTTCTTTAGTTCCTACTTTTGTAGTAGAACTTGTGTGTGCATCTTTAAAAACAAAAAATTTACAAACTAGAAGGCTAAACGTCTCACTTACTTCAAACTATGCAGTAGCTTTTTCTTCTTTTGGTTGTTGGTTCTCGTCCCACCATAGAGATAATCTCTCAAAAGCACTCATGGACTTCGATCAGCTCTAAAATCAAACTCATAGCTCCCCATGTTAAACCACTTGCCCATGACCACCGTTGCCCAAAAGAGTTGTAAGCAGGACCAACCAAGGCAACATATTTCAGCCCAACTTCTCTTCAATTTGCTTCACTTTCCCAAAATCAACAAAACCACTCACAACAACAACAACCAAAGGGGCATTAGCAATTGAGGAAAAAGAGAAAAAAAAGGATTCGACAAAATAGAAAAAAGAAGGACGTTGAGGCCTACGGTGAGGACGCGGTGGTGGTGGTCACAGAGGACGGTGTTGTTGAAGGTGATGTCATAGAGGTTGTGCTTCTCGTAGGGGAGGTAGTGGTCCACCACACTGATCGGCGCTACCACCAGGGTGGTGGTGGAGGGTGGTGCAGTTGGGGATGAACTTAGTGGCACGCTGCTTTGGTCCTGCCATGAGGCAAAGTCGCTACAGAGTCAATGGCACGAGCGTAGTGAGGCGGCAGTGAGGCCATGATGCAAGATTGAGTGAGACTGAATCTATGGTTTTATCAAAAAATATATTAAAACTTAAAGACGGGTTTACCATAAACCTGTCTTAAATTAACTTTCATTTAATTTCAAAAATTCCACTAAAAAATGTGGGTTGTGCTTTCTAAGATGGTCTTAAACATAACCGTTGTCGTAGAGTTTGTTCCACACACTTATATTTATGATAATGCCATCACCTTATTAACTAAGACAGTTTTCTCGCGATTGTCGTAGAAGGAACGTCGTAAAAAATCTTATTTTTAGTAGTGCCTTCTCATAATTTCAATCTACTAACTGCTAATGAATTTAACCTTTGGTCTCAATATTATAGTAGTAATTATTATATGATATTTTGGCTATATATCTATGAAGTTACCCTAATTGGTTAATTTGTATAAATGTTTTGGGCATTTCAATTCATTTATTTTAGGTTAATTAAACTTTTAATTCCTTAACCTTTTTAGTACGTAAACTAACTTTCACGTTACCTAGTTATTGGCTTAGCAAAAATAGATATCCAAATTAGAGTATAGCATGCTCTTAAGTTGATATTTAACCATGTTGTTGATTTAAGCTAAGTGTTTTTTATTCATGTGTTGATAAACTTTGTTTTCTTTGCAGTCTAATAAAGGACATTTTTTTTGGGATTTTTATGTCTTGAGTAGTAGCTTTATAAAGGTTTGTTGTGGCTTTTTTTTTTTTTTGTTATAGCCAGGTCTTGTCCTATGATTTTAAAACTTTTTAATTTCTTTGTGTTCATGTGGTATCATATCCCTATCATTTGATGCATCCTTAGCTATAGGTCACAATTTATTTACTCCCTCAGACTTTTTATGGATCACAAGTAACTAATTATTTAATACATACAAGTTTACTCAACAGCTTCTATACTATATCATTTGAGTCCCTCAAGATGGAAACCTTACTAGGATTGTTGCATGTTACTAGAATGATTCCAAAACTTAACATAGACAAAAAGTGATGTGAAAGTAACTTCTATTTCACTTTGATTGAGAAGATACTGATAAAAATGTTTAAAATACCATTATTTTGATCTATCATGGAAGATTGTCTCAATTGAGGCCTAGAGATACAATGAATGTTAATGAAGATGAAATTATGCTTGACTTAACCGATCAACAAAAATTGGAGAAAGAAAAGAATGATCTTCAATTGTGCAATGTTGGGCTTGCAGAAAAGCTTGACATGTCACTTCAGGAAATCAGAAACCTTGAAGAATGACTTCAGTCATTGGCTTCACATTTGTCAAATTTAGACAAAGAAAGCCTGAATTTTTTGACCAAGTTTGATGAAACGAATTTCCTTTATGGTTCTTGTTTCTAGTTGGTTCAACAGGTCAAGAAACTTTCTCAAAGCAAGCTCAATACTAGTACAGTGAGCTTAATAATAAAATTGATGTCTTGAAACTAGAAAAGAATGCAACTCAAATGAAAAATCATGAGTTAAGCAAAACTATGGATGAACTTCAGAAAGTTCATGAATCTACTCTAGCCCAGCTAACAGAGGTATTAACTTTCAAATTAGTAGAGAAAGCTGAATTTCTATTAGAAAGTTCTACATGATCAGAGAACTAAGTTATATGACGGTTAATTTGCTTAACTTAATTTCCTATTGACATACATTGTCGTGTTTTCTATTGAGGTATCTTATGTTTTGCAGTGAGGAAGGTTTCAGCCTTAGAGACTCAAAGCAAAGAAAATACACAAAGACTGCACGCAGAAATATCGAAGAAATCAGAGGAAACAGATACTTTGCAAAACAAGAGAATCAAACTAGGGCAGCATCTGGATTCTCTTGATAAAGAAGTTATCCAGCTTTAGAATGCCTTGGAGAAAAAAGAAAAGTGTATTTTACATTATAAGGAACTGGAAAAGAATCTAAAAAATCAAATCCCACAGGTTTTGGAGCAAACATATAATGCAAAGTGCCTGTTGCTAACTTATTTTTGTCTATTATTTAATTGTTTTGGATGACACTACAGAATCTATCATTATTGACTGCTGCTGAAAGCAAACTTTCAAAGGCTAAAAAACAATATGATCAAATGGTACAAAATAAACAGTTACAACTATCAAGGCATTTGAAGGAAATATCCCAGAGAACTTAGAAAGGTGCCAATTTGACAAAAACTGGATGTGAGACTTTCACTAAATATTGTTGTTGCAAAGATCCATAATGCCTTAAGGGAGAAACATTTAGCTTGTACTGTATGGAATAGTTGTTTAGGGAGACATATATCAAATATTATTCTAGATTTTCCTTTAATAAAAAATATTTCAGCACAACACAAACAGTATTATAGTATAGAGAGAAGGGAGGTTGGCCTTACCAAATTGCCTACAGCATTATATGACAAGTATCATCTGCATGATCAAGATAGCAAATGCCATCCTCATCCTCTTTAATGAACCCTACATTCAACCCAAAAAAAAAACTGAACTATAAATTTCAATTTTTTGAGTGATATTATGCTAAGGTTTCTAATAATCCACGAAGATAGATCATTTTTGAACTTTTTGTTATTGTTGAAGATCAGTAAGGATGAAATACTATAACAAATACTCTTGACGTTAATGTTGGTCCCAAAGCAACATAAAAATGAAAGGCTGAGAAATGAACAAATTTGGTTCAATGCCATAAAAAAAAAAATTTATATAATTTCACACTAATTTTTTTAACATACACACTTTTGAGTTTTGTTAGCCATTGAAGCCTTCAACCTTGAATACATAGGTCATGATTATCATAACTAAAATGGCTTTATGGGTGGAGGATCTTACTTTGCACAACTAACTTGGGCTGATAGATTCTAACATGTGAACACAATAGGTTCTTTAATGTGAATATCTCCATGGTCGAGTAGGTCATTTAAGTCGTTTGTCCCTAACATTGATCCTTCTATTGTCTCCCTCGCCTACCACCAAACATTCAGGATCTATTTGTGTTTACCCAAAATTATCCTACAAGACCTCTTCAACATGCAAATGGAAAATTCCCAAATGTACAATGTCAAAAATAATAAAAATATAGACTATAGAGTCCTAAAGCAAAAGCATTCTATTTCACGAAAAACTTGGGTTTAGACCTTCAGCGTCGCAGCGTGGCATAACATGCCATCTATGGTTCATGACTTGCTCATTGACGGTGACACAACTTAGCAGCTAGCTAAATAGCCCACCAAAAATGAATTTTCAAATGAAATGAATGGGGAAATGAGATACTAACCTTCGACAATGATGATGGTATTTGAACGGCGGGCCGACGCAGTTCTGTGACTGACAGAGAGGGTGAACGACTAGAGTGAGAGCAGCGCGTAGGGGGTGAGGGGTGTATACAAATATTTCTGATCAGGTCACAAGGTTGTTCACGCGCATCATTCTATGATGGTGGCAATTATCACTGTCTTTGTTTTGAAATGTTGTAATTATGAAGGTGCCACTGCGTATTATACTACTACAGCAAACCACGACATTTAAAAAAAAAACATGGTCGATCTGGTCATATGCATCATTCTACGACGGTGCAAAACATCACCATCTTTGTAAGCTAACTTTGAAATTACGAAAGTGCCACCACCTATTATGCTACAACGGGTTAGAAGGAGCGATGTCATACAGGTGTTGTAAAAAGACCTTTTGTTAGTAGTGCATCGTAACTCAGTTACCTATAGATCCTTGGTCAAAGGAGTAGTATACATTCCACCGACCAAAATTGTAATGATAGGTGCATCAGGGGAAGCTTTTTCTAGTAATGGTACCATCAATTATGTCATGGTGTAAGTGCCTAATTTATAGGAAAGCTCAACTCAAACTTGGATTGTGACACTTTACATTAAAAGACACAAATCAACTCAAGTTGTAGGTAGACTTTGCAAATGTTCTATTTCCATATGAAACAAAAATGACTCACCCTTTTGATGTGGTAACTTGATTTTTCTCAAGTGTGCCAACATTGCTAACCTAAATGTAAGAATTATGTTCACATTAGATTTACTTGAGCATAAATTGGCTTACAAATATATTTATCATGTCAGTAGTTATATTTTTTTATTGAACAAGACATAATAGAAGTTGTATATTTTAATTTCTTGAAATGAAAAAGTATTCATCAACAATCCACACTTCACACGTACTCGTGAAGTTCACAAGATAAAATACAATTGATAATTTACTAACACATATGAACTAGTACATTCTTTTGGAAAACTTGGAAGCGAATGACTTGATCTCATTGACAGAAGCCAAAAGTAAGGTGAAAACTAAAAGTAAAGGTGTTTTTTAATGTTTATGGACCCAAATTAAATATATACATATATATATATATATATACATATATATACATATATATATATATATGTTTGCTTCTTACAAAACAATAACAATAGATATATGAATTAGTGGGTTGTGCCATAACATAGAAACATATCAATTTGTGCTTACAGGTAATATTAGAGGAGTATTTCTTATAAACAAATACTACCAAATGCAATTTAGGGATTTGTTTGAAAGGTTTTACAAACTAGAGATTGGAGCTACCTTAGAAGATTTCTTAAGACTAGAGTGGTGAAAGTCGGGGATAAAGAGTAGTTAGAAGATGCTTAAACTGAAAAGTGAAGCAACCCCGAATTATGTGAAGTAAGGCTCAGGCTGTGACGACAATGCACTATTAGAAAATATGTTTTTTACATCGTTTATTAACCGATGTTGAAAGTATTATCATTAATATAAAAACTAATGTTCAAAGTATTATCATTAACATCGGTTTTGTAGAAAACTGATGTTAACCTTTTGGAAGTTAACATCGGTTTTCTAAAAAAACCAATGTTAATGTAAAATTTACAACATTGGTTATTTACATAACCAATGTTGTATAATAAGAATTACACCAAAAAAGTTATTAATGTTCATAATAGCGTTGGCAGTTTGTTAACTTCCAAACATTAACATCAGTTTTACTCAAAAACCAATGTTAACATATACCTTAACATCGGTTTTTGTAGAAAACCGATGTTAACATTTTTGAAAGTTAACATCGGTTTTTGTAGAAAATTGATGTTAACCTTTTGGAAGTTAACATCGATTTTTTTTAAAAAAACCGATGTTAATATAAACAAACAACCTTGGTTTATTCAAAAACCGATGTTGTATGTGTATATTAACATCGGTTTTTAAAAAACCGATGTTGTTATTAGGAATTTTTTTTAATACATTGTCTATTTTTTCAGTAAACCCAAAATTTAACCTGCAAATTTGAAATCAGACCACACAATACAACATATATAATTTCCATTCTGCTTTAAAATAGTTTTTAGCAAAAAGCTAGCTGGTAAACTATGAATTGTAAAAAATCAATTGATAACTATCAATAAATAATTTATTAATAACTATCAATAAATGATATTCAATGTTAAAAGAAAACATCAATTGTAAAAAATGTAAAGCAAGCTACTAAACTAAAATTACAAAGTTCCCTAACATCCTAAGTTTGATTTCTAACTTTGAGATAATACTTTCCACTGTATGTGAAGCGCCTTCAATCTCTCTGCTTCCAATGGTCGAGCATCATTAAAATAATGCATGATAAAATAAAACATAAGTTAATAATGTAATGCTATTAATCATAACAAAATCAAATTTGTTTGAAATAAACAATTACCATTTCCCAATTAATCCTGAAATTTGTTTGAAGGATAACATCAACTTCCAAGTCACTTTTTCTGTGATTGACTCCTCCAGTTGGTCCCTGATTTGTTGAGTCAGTGTTAGTTGATGAATACGACTAACTTTTATGTATGAAACCTGTGTAAATTGTATCAAACTCCTCCAATTTATGGTCTTTTTGTAGTGTTGTAATTACTTTTTGGTTAAATATTGGTAATAAATACTTAGTACTGCTATTTTGTGTAATTAATAATCATTCTCTTTCAATTTCAAGTTAATTAGGCAAGTTTGTGAAGCCTAATTTTCATATGCTCGCTAAGCCAATTTGCTGGCTTAGCGAGCCATCCGCTGAGCGCAGCACTCCTTTGGCTGAGCGCGAGGAAGAATCTGGAAGAAGGATGAGTTGTGCATGTTCACTGAGCGAGGTGTCATCCTGCTAAGTGCACCGCTTGAGTCCATCCGCTGAGCGAGAAGACGCGCACTAAGTCGAAATTCACTAATGCGCGCTAAGCGGTCCAGATTCGCGCTAAGCGTGCAAGCACCAACAAGGCCACCTATTTAAGTCTAAAATCAGAAATGGAAAGGGGAGTTTGGGCAATTCTCGAAGCTTTTGCATGTTTAGAGATTTCTAAAGAGACAAAGGTCCAAGTTCCAAAGAGTTTTGAGAGTTTTTTTGTGTGAAGACTGGCAGAGAACTGAGCTTGAAGAGGAAATCATCCTGAGAGCATGAGATGAGCCTGTGAGTGATTGTGAGCTCCATAGAAGTAGTCTAAGTATCCACACGGGAGTGACTAAGATGTACCAGGACCTTAGGCAGATGTTTTGGTGGCCGGGTATGAAGAGAGAAGTTGATGATTTTTTCCTTGCATGCCTAGTGTTTCAGAAAACTAAGATAGAACACCAGAAGCCTTTAAGGGAAGTTGCAACCTTTAGAGATACCTGAGTGGAAGTGGGATAGCATCTCCATGGATTTCATGGTGGGGTTACCTAGGACCCCCAAAGGTTTAGATTCCATTTGGGTTATTGTAGATAGGTTGACAAAATCTGCTCACTTCATCCCAATTAACATCAGATATTCCTTAGAGAGGTTGACTAGCTTGTACGTTAGTGAGATAGTTAGACTACACGGTGTTCCGTCTAGCATAGTCTCTGATAGAGATCCAAGATTTACCTCTAGATTTTGGGAGAGTCTTCATAAAGCCTTGGGGACCAAGCTTAGGTTGAGTTCTGCTTGCCACCCAAAGACTGACGGTCAAACCGATCACACCATTCAATCCTTAAAGGACCTCTTGAAAGCCTGTGTGTTAGAGCATAGGGGTAGCTAGGATAGTTTCTTACCCTTAATAGAATTTACATACAACAATAGTTTTCACTCTAGTATAGGTATGGCACCTTATGAGGCATTGTATGGTAGAAGATGTAGGACACCTCTATGTGGGTAGATTCCAGTGAGAGCATTGCCTTAGGACCTGAGGTAGTTTAGCAGACCACTAAAAAGGTTAAGTTTATCCAAGAAAGAATGAGAGCAACCTAATGTAGGCAGAAGAGCTACTATGATAGGAGAAGAAAGAAAGGACCTTGAATTTGCTGTAGGTGATCATGAATTCCTGAGAGTCACTCCGTGGACTGGGGTTGGTAGGGTGTTGAAGTCCCGTAAGCTCACACCTAGATTCATTGGTCCCTTTGAATCCTAAAGTGTGTCAGCCCAGTTGCGTATCAGGTGGCCTTGCCACCATCTCTCTCAAATCTCTATAGTGTCTTCCATGTCTCTCAACTCAGAAAATATGTTCATGATCCATTACACGTGATCGAGTTGGATAACATCCAAGTGAAAGAGAACTTGACATATGAAACATTACCACTGAGAATCGATGATCGTATGGTTAAGCAACTAAGGGGGAAGGAGATTCCCTTGGTCAAAGTAGTATGGGGAAGTGCTTCGGGTGAGGATGCTACCTAGAAACTACAAGGTCAGATGCGTGATGCATATCCTACCTTATTCAACATCGATAAGTTTCGGGGGCAAAACTTCTCTTAAGGGGGATGGAATTGTAACAGTCGTGCCTTTTAAGTTTTCCTATAAATAAATAAATAAAATTAATTAGGTCATAATTTCCTCCACTATATAAACTAACTTTTAGGCCAGAGCAACTTTTACAAAACACCTTCTGTTCCTTTTTCTTCTTCTGATGCATAAAACCCTAACAAAACAACCGAAGGAGGAGTTCTAGAGAGCACCAGAAAGGCCACAACTGCTAACAGAGAATGCTTGAGCGACTACATCGAGGTAAGGGATGAGTTACTCGCACTTGGAGATTAGAATGAACATGTATAGGGATCCCTAGAGGATCAATTCTGGGTTATTTTGGGTTGTTTCTTTTTTTAATTAAACTCTGTTTTTCCTAAACTTTTGTTTGTCATTGTAATTGAAATTCACTTGTGCAAAAATTGATTTATTTACATATGCAGCAAGTTTTAATTTCACGTGAATTGTTTGCCTATTTCAATGTTTGATTTCAATCTGAATTATATAATAATAATAATCATATGTATATAACTGGAAGTGGGATTCCAATTTGACTTGTGCGGAGTGAATTAATTATAACAATAAACCTATGGTTTGTTGATGTTATCTTTTATGTTTTTCATGAGCAAAAACAAAATATTCTATTGATGTTAATGGTTTCTCTAGGAGTGAATTTGTAAAAATGTTGATACTTAGATGCTTCCCTTGAAGGTTTAATAGTATATGTTTATATAATATGTTAATTATTGAAGATATTATATTTGTAAGTGCAGCACGAGCAATATTCATACACGTGGTTCTTACTTTTATTTGTATATATTTATACTAGATTCTAAAAGTTGATTCCCTGTACGTATATGCTTGTGAATTACAAAGAAAAAGTATCAATCCAATTTAATTGATTCACTGTACGTGCTTGTGGTCCACGTTCTTGTTTATATATATATATATATATATATATATATATATATATATATATATATATATATATATATATATATATATATATATATAATAAATTAAATACTATTGTGAAATTATTATTTTATTGCTTTTCAGAAATAAATTAAATACTGTTGTGAAATTATTATTTTATTTCTTTTCAGTTATATATGTATAATAATAAATTAAATACTATTTTAAAATTATTACTTAATAATAATTATTTTTGTTACATCTCAAATTAATTGTTGTAGAGGTTCTTTTTAATTGAAAATAATATATTTGATTTAATTTACACGTATTTTATACCATGTAAATATTACTACTAATGATATGAGTATGATTCATGAGATATGATAAATTATTTTATTGGGATTATCAAATTGTGATTGAGATTGTGTGTAAGTGATAATCATTTACTATGTAATGAATTTTGAATTACATGGGTATATAGTTGTAGTATGTATTGAGTTGTGAGCTATGTATTATGTAATCACACAACTATAAGACCCTCTTAAGGCGACGAGTTAATGCGCGATGAGTTGTGATAGGTTTCATGGTGGGAACCTGACGAGTTTAATCACTTGAGGTGTGATGAGTTAAAATAATTTTGAAAAATAATTGAGATTTTCAAAATAATTAAGTAGTTGTGTGCATTGCATAATTCATAGGTAGAGTCTGTGTGTTAAAATATTTTTTGGGTTGGACCTGAATCAGGAAGGAGAGGCCCTGATAAACTCCTCGGAGTCTAGGCCTTGGGTGTAAATACACCTAGTTTGAGTGTTGCTTTAAGCATGTGCTGATCCCATATGGTTGGAGCATTCTTGCAAAACAGTGTGACCCTGACTGATCTCCCTATGATTTTACTTAGTGAGAGTGACCTAACTTACCCAATGTGAGGCATGTCCTGTCATGTACTCCTAAGTGCCCGATGAGGTTTTTCATTGAAAAATGGTACCACATTGCATGTAGGCTTGAGTATAGCGTATTTGTTGCATAACGCTTGTGTTTGACTTTCCTTGAGTTAACAATTGTGGTTTGATGTTATTTTCTTAAGTGTGTGAAATTGAATGGGTGTGAATAATGTGTGTGATTTTGTGAAGTGATGTTATTTATATAAATTCAACTTTAAGTATTATATGTTTCACATGCTCTAATGTTTGATTATATACAAATGTGATAACTCACTCCTGGTGTGTGTTTATGTTTGGGCTGATTGTCATTTTGTTTCAGGTGAGCCATCATATGATGAGTTCCATGCTAGAGGACTTAGTCTGTGATAAGGATATGCTCTGATAAGTGTGACATTGGGGCATAGGATTTTACTTCACAGGTTATAATTTCCGTGAATGATATAATTGCGTTATATTTTCTATTTTAGTTTTTTTATTTATTTATTCAGAATGGATAGTCTTGTTTAGAGTCGGGATAACTTTATCTTTTATTCGAACCATTTCTACTATGTTTTCACTAAGTGGATGTGAACCTTTTATCCTTTTGAATTGATTTAAAGTAAATGTGTTTTTTTTTATATAAAAAAAAGTTCTGCATGATTTTCTTTCCTTTTATTATTATGGATTTAAAAACTTCTAAATAAATTATGTATTTTTTTATTTCCTTTTATTCGTTATTTGTGAGGGTAGAGAGTGTTACCGGACTCGAAACTTAATTTGTCATATTGTGAAGAACCAGCCCCTTATGTTAAATCCAATATTTTAAGCCATCATTTCAATAATTTAAAATAAATACATAAACAAACCTAGAACCAATTTATAATGGAAGGCACAACATTTTACCATCCAAACCTATGAAAAGGAAAAACAACAAAAGAGAATGACTTAATTCATGAGTTTACAGCATAGTTACCTTCTAGATCAAAATGACGTTGCAAATGACGAATTCTCCGACAAATCCTTCTTCTTCTCACTGGAATCTTCAGAGCTCCATCAGGCACCGCAATTCCCGGCGACCGGCACGGAGGTTCGATGAGATCAATGACAAAGGGGATGAATCCGGCAAGATCGAGATCAGGAAACGGAAGTGCGGCATCATAAAGTGTCTAGCATGCAAGCGAGTGAAACATGCGAGCTATTTTTCTAAGGTTTTATGATTCTTGATGAGTCGTTGAAGTGAGGCTCATGGTCCCATTGTTGGAGTTCAAACTTCTTTGAGTTCGGCGTGTACAACACATATGCCTACTCTTGGTTCTTTGAAATGGAAGATCTGAATGAGTTTTGTTTCATCTTGATGGATGCATAAAATGACAAACAAATGAGACTAAGTGGTGTTGTTAGCAGTTAAATGAAAAGAGAAGAGAAAGATAACCTAAATGTTGGTGGCTGAGAGGGTTTCCTTCGAGAATCGAGTCATCGACAAAGGAAACATCGATGATGCTGAGGCACAAACAGAGAGCGAGAGCGAGAGGCAATTTAGGGCTTTATTTTGCAAAACTAAGGGAGAAAGATTAAAATAAGGCTAGGGCTTATAGAGCCGATTCGCATTCCCTCTCGCATTCTACGTCGTTTCTACAAAAATTGATGTCATACTGCATTTTCAAAGATGGATTTATCAAAACCGTCTTTAAAATTTTCCGGTTATTTACAAAAAGGCCATTGTTTTACCTACGACATCGGTTTTGATGCAACCGTCGTAAACAATTGCATCGTAGAATACCATTTTGTGGTAGTGCATGTAATTTATAATCAGATCTAGGTGAACGTCTTTCAAAGACAAGAGAAAATTAGAAGATATTTTTAAATATAATATCTGTAAAGATATTTTTATAACAACTATAAAAGATTTTTTCAAATGAAAATTAACAAAAATTGGACAAAGAAACGTAAAAGTAGAGTATATTTTTTTATCTACCAAGAAAGCCAAATGTATATTTTAATTTAATGTGTTAGGCTAGTACTTACATATCTGATGAAGAAGATTAACTTGGTCCATTTCTTTTGGTTATAAGTTTTATTAACAATTAAAATATTATATTTTGTTTTATTTGTTGTTCTAAATGTTTATAAATATTTAGAAATAATTTATTATTTTCATTATTTCAAATTTAGAATGATTTCAAAACTAAGCCATAATTGATTTAGTTTTTTCAGTCATGTGTTGCTGATATCTTAGCTCATATCTTAGTGGATATATGCATTAATTATTTATAAATATGAAAAATTTAGTTTCATGCATATAAATTCATAAATACCATTTATATTCAAGTAAATTATAATGAGTTTAATTTTTATACACTAACAATATATGAAAGTCTTTTTATGATCTCAACTAATAAGAAATGATTTTTTAAACAATTTTTAAATTAATTATTATAAAAGTCTAAACATCTTACTATGAATAAAAATTAAAATTGCATAATAATATAAAAAAATGTTTATAGTTTTTATGCAATTTAATTAATTCAAATGTAATATGATGATACACCTCCTACTGAAGCTGATACATGCACCTAATATTCAACCACAATTTTCAATAATTTTTAAGACCTTTATTGTTTATCCTAATTTTTTTTTATAAAAAAAGAAATATTATTTCATTGTTTGAAAGAGAATATTTTATTCTAATTAGTCTCTAGTTTAAAAATATATTTTCTTTAATAAAAATTTAGTGTCAATTATGACTTTAGAATGTTAAACATATATGAAAATATCATTAGAGTTTATGTAATGCAACTTAAAAACTAAATCTCGTTTCTCCAACTGCAATTTTATAGTCTTGCATGTATACTTTGTATAATTTATATAAATTTGGTTTCTATGGTATGAGACAAATTATTATATATGAGTATTTCAGTAGTTGGCTAAATTTAATACATTAATTTTAAAATTACATTTTAATTGATATATTTGGTCACTAAAAAAATTATTTCCTTTGTCATTATAAGAAGAAAAGAAAACTAAAAACTAAAAGAATGATACCTTTTAATCACATACCTATTTTAATTTGAATGAAGAGATATAAAATAAAACAGTAATTTTATTGGGAACTTTTTAAATGATGAGTTTTTTTTTTGCAATTTATACCTTAATGAAAAGGTATTTTTGTTAGCTTCAATCTGAAAAAAGTACAACTCAATTTGGATTTGGGAAGAGGGAGAAAAATACAAATCTAGAATTAAATCTGTCTTAAATAGCTTTTAGAATTTTTTGGAATTTTGTAGATTTTTTCTAAACAATTGGGATACTATATTAGAAAACAGAGACAATAAGCTTTAATTCTAATTCTATGTAAAAAGTTTATGTGGAAAAATGGCTTATCAAAGTCAAGTAGAGCATGTTTCTGCCCTGTTTTCAAATAGTATATGATTTTGAGAATTATGCTTTCTTGATGTGATTAAATTGATGTTTTGCTAAGTGTGTGGCTTGCCTTCATTAATTAAAGAAGACATTGTGTGTTGTTGTTTTAACTTATTTGGAATATCTTGGAAATATGAATTTTGAGCAAATGTTAAGTATGTATGTGATGTATTTAACTTTAACTAGAGGGGGTATGAACCTCAGGCACTGAAAATTTGTATGTGCTTGTGATTGTTGTGTGATAAGGTTAATATTCAACAATGATGTTACACTTTTAGTATTATTTTCTGTTTGTGGTAGTTTCACATAAACTTGAATACGAGTACTTGTGATGACTAAAACTCTGTTATGGTAATGTAAGCATGATGTTGAGATATTGTGCAAAAAACTGAGTGCGTGATGAGATGAAGAAAGTGAAAGACAAATAAATTTGCACGGGGAATTCTAGATGTGGTAATGATGGAAATCATGAAAGCAAATGTCAAATGGCAACGCTCACCCAAGGTGGTGAAGTGGACATATGTCCTAAACCAACGATATGATTATGGAGATAGGAGTGGTGATGGAAGCTTGCTTGTGGGGCTTCTATGGAGGCTGGATCTTTGAGCTTCAATGAGGTCCTTTAATTGTGATTTTCCACCATGGAGATGCAGCGGAAGACAAAGGAGAAGAGGTGAGAGGAGGCGCCATCCACTAGGGAATAAGCCATGGAAGAAGGAGCTTCACCACCAAGATGAGCCTTGGATAAGAAGCTTGGAAGGATGCTTCAATGGAGGAAAAGAAAGAGGGATAGAAAGAGAGAGGGGGGGAGCACGAAATTGAAGGAATAAAAGAGGGAGAGAAGTGGAACTTTCTAGTATGTCTCACAAGACTCTCATTCATCAAAGTTACAACAAGTGTTACACATGCTTCTATTTATAGACTAGGTAGCTTCCTTGAGAAGCTTTCTTAAGAAAACTTCCTTGAGAAGCTTCTTTGAGAAAACTTCCTTGAGAAGCTAGAGATCAGTTACACACACCCCTCTCATAACTAGGCTCACCTCCTTGAGAAGCTTCCTTAAGAAGATTCCTAAAGAAGCTAGAGCTTAGCTACACATACCTCTCTAATAGCTAAGCTCACCTCCTTGAGATGAGAAGCTAGAACTTAGCTACACACCCCCTATAATAAGTAAGCTCACCCCCATGATAAAAAACATGAAAATACAAAAAAAAAGTCCTTACTACAAAGACTACTCAAAATGCCCCGAAATACAAGGCTAAAACCCTATACTACTAGAATGGCCAAAATACAAGGCCCAAACGAAGGAAAAACCTATTCTAATATTTACAAAGACAAGTGGGCTCATACATAGCCCATGGGCTCGAAATCTACCCTAAGGCTCATGGGAACCCTAGGGCCTTCCCTTGGATCTCTAGCCCAATCTACTCGGAGTCTTCTACCCAATGCCCTTGCGGGATAGGATTGCATCAAGTGGTGCCTCAAGCTGATGTGCTAGATTGGAGAAAGAAAGAATGCTCCTAGTGTTGGACCTTGTGGCCTCAATAATCTTAAGAGGGGTAGGCTTAGAATGCAGAAGAAGCAACAACAATCAATTTAACAATGTTCTTTAAACATGCAAGACACAATTGATTGCAACAAAATAAATAAGATAAGGGAAGAGAGAATGCAAACACAATTTTATACTGGTTTGGCCACTTCCCGTGCCTACGTCCAGTACTCAAGCAACCGACTTGAGATTTCCACTATCTTTGTAAATTCCTTTACAAAGTCTGAACCACACAGGGACAACCCATCCCTTGTGTTCTGATGCTTTACAACAAGAGACTTACAATCTCTTAACCAATCTCATTGAATAAGAAGAATGGAAGAAGAATTCTCTCTTCAAGAGAAGAATATTACAATGAAGATCATCTAAGAATTCTTATAGATTTTGCAAGTGTTTGGTCAATAATTTCTTTTGAGAGAGCATTTGACAACGAAGTTCTTTTGGAATCTCTCTCATTGTCTTTTGAGAGGATAAGAAATTTTTGCCAAGCAAAACTCTCTCTTCAATTTCGTCCCAAGTCACACATATATATAGGCCTTTGATGGCCATTCAAAATCCAAATGATAAGATGTGACTGTTGGCGATATTCCTTGAAAATCCTCTCTGGAAATCGATTACAGAATTAGTGTAATCGATTACACAGTTATTTTTCTTGAACAGTTATGACCCTTCATTTAAAATTTGAATTCCCAACATTCAGAGTCTCTAGTAGTCGATTACATATGATGTGTAATCGATTACACACTTTCAAACCATTGGTAATCGATTACATGTGCCTTGAATGACTTGAAACCTTTCATTGTGAGGCAAGACTTGATCTTGAAGAAATCTTGAATCAAGGCTTTGTTTGTTGAAACAATCTTGTATTAATCTTGAAGCAAAATGAGCCTTGTTTGATTCTTCTTTTGACATCATCAAAATACATTCACATTCTCCCCCTTTTTGATGATGACAAACATGTGATTTCTTCTCAACACCATCAAAGCTTGCATGATTTACATTCTCCCCCTTTCTCAAGCAAATTCTTAATTCTTCTTGACATCATCAAAATCTTCATGATTTACATTCTCCCCCTTTTTGATGAGGACAACCACCTGTAGGTTAGAAGCAACAACAAAGAAAAAATATTTATTTGCATATAGTTTACTCCTCCTTGGTTTTGCAATGATTGCTTATATGAGACAGTTGAAGATTTCATATTTTTCATATGTAAACAAATTGTCTCATAAACAATAGATAATTTTTCTTACTATTTTATCTTTTATCTTTCTCTCCCCCTTTGTCAACATCAAAAACAAATCATGAATAGAGAGGAGAAAGATGTTACCACTTTTTGCAATGTATGAGAATCAAGTGATACCAAAAGGCATTAAAACAATCATTCAATATTAATCAAGCAAAAACAAGTACAATAACACATCAATCAAACACAATCAAATACAATCAATCATCAAATATTTCAAATCAAATTAATTAAATTAACAATCAACTAACTATACACAATAATTTCTATTAAAGAAATTCAAATTTCAAATTTCAAATTTTAAATTTTAAATTTTAAATTCCAACTTCCAACTTCAACTTTTAGTAACTTCCCCTTCCAACTTCCAACCTACATTTTCAACTTTCAACTTCCAATAACTTTCATTTCCAACTTCCAACTTCCACTTCCAACTTCCAACTTCCATTTCTAACTTCCAACTTCCAATAACTTCTACTTCCAACTTCCAACTTCCAAATTTTAATTTCAAATTTTAATTTTCAATTTTCAAATTTAACTTTTCAAATTTCAATTTTCAATTTCAAATTTCAAATTTCAATTTCAAAATTTCCTTTTCTAAATTTGAAATAGTTTTCTTAAAACATGAAACCAATTTGAAAAGTTTAATAGATTCTTTAAAAACAATCAAAAACTCAATCAGGAACAAATATCAAAGACAATACAATCAAACACACAATCAAAAATACAATCAATCAATCATCAAACATAGTTAATCAAATTCAATCACAATCATCAAGAATAGTCTAAACTCAAGTAGAAAACAAGCATCAAAAGTAATCAATCAAAGACAAGTGACCTGTTGGTATCATTTGATATTACTTGTTGGGGTTGTTGATCAAGTGACCTTTGTTTGTTGTCTCCATATATCGCATATTCACTTTTCTTGGGGAGAAATGTGGCCTTCGCTTGCTGTCTTCATAAATCACATATTCATTTATCTTGGAGAGAAATATGAATAAACTTTGATGCATGCCATGTGTTTGGAGAAATTGCTATCAATGTATCGACTTTGCTCTTCTCCATTTTCATAGTCTTTCATCATGATACCCAGACTTATGATTTTCTTCTCTGAATCACTTGCATAATTTATGACATTATCTTCCCAAGTGATATATCCTTTCTTTTCTTTCTTCTCTTTGAAATTCATCTTGTCGGATTTTTCCATTCTTCTTTTAAACACAGGACAATTGAATCTCATGTGCCCAAGTTGATCACACTCAGCATTTTGGGGCTAAAGAGGAACTTTCTTCTTTCTTCTTCCATCATCATCTTCTTTCTTCTCTAGTTTTTTTTATGTAGTTGCATTCCTCTCTACCATTGTAGGAATAAATGAATCAAATTCAATGGCTTCCCATATCTTTAGATCTATGGCTTCTATAAAGATCTGCATTCGGGTTTTCCAATAATGATAACCCTCACCATTGAACATAAGAGCCTATTGATAGAATTTTCCTCAGAAAATGGAAATTTGGATGAGCCCATATCTATTCTTGAAGTTTTTAAACTTTATACAAGAATCCCACTCTAATACCACTTGTTGGAGCTTGTGGCCTCAATAATCTTAAGAGGGATAGGCTTAGAATGCAGAAGAAGCAACAACAACCAATTTAACAATGTTCTTTAAACATGCAAGACACAATTGATTGCAACAAAATAAATAAGATAAGGGAAGAGAGAATGCAAACATAATTTTATACTAGTTCTACCACTTCCCGTGCCTACGTCTAGTACTCAAGCAACCTACTTGAGATTTGCACTATCTTTGTAAATTCCTTTACAAAGTCTGAACCACACAGGGACAACCCATCCCTTGTGTTCAGATGCTTTACAACAAGAGACTTACAATCTCTTAACCAATCTCATTGAATAAGAAGAATGGAAGAAGAATTCTCTCTTCAAGAGAAGAATATTACAATGAAGATCATCTAAGAATCCTTATAGATTTTGCAAGTGTTTGGTCAAGGATTTCTTTTGAGAAAGCATTTGACAACGAAGTTCTTTTGGAATCTCTCTCATTGTCTTTTGAGAGGATAAGACATTTTTGTCAAGCAAAACTCTCTCTTCAATTTCGTCCCAAGTCACACATATATATAGGCCTTTGATGGCCATTCAAAATCCAAATGATAAGATGTGACTGTTGGCGATATTCCTTAAAAATCCTCTCTGGTAATCGATTACAAAATTAGTGTAATCGATTACATAGTTGTTTTTCTTGAACAGTTGTGACCCTTCATTTAAAATTTGAATTCCCAACGTTTAGAGTCTCTGGTAATTGATTACATATGATGTGTAATCGATTGCACACTTTCAAACCATTGGTAATCTATTACATGTGCCTTGAATGACTTGAAACCTTTCATTGTGAGGCAAGGCTTGATCTTGAAGAAATCTTGAATCAAGGCTTTGTTTGGTGAAACAATCTTGTATTAATCTTGAAGCAAAATGAACCTTGTTTGATTCTTCTTTTGACATCATCAAAATCATGTATACATACATTCACACCTAGTTTAGGGAATCATCGAGGAGTCAATCCTTTAAGTGGTTGGATGCTCGTGATTGGTATCTGGGAAATGATAGTTGGACATGAATTGTCCTCGGGGGTGAGGCGCTGAGTTGTGACTGATGTCACCAAGCCTGCTAGCTAGGTAAACCCGACTAACTATGAGCCATGATCAGTTTGGTGACAACTTATTATTGTACCATGCTAAAAGGTGTACGATCACAACCATTATCCAAAACTTGAAATGTTGTAAGACCACTGCATTATGCTAGTTTCACTGGAAGTTGACTAATGTTTTTTTAAAATAAAATAAAGATTTTATTAATAGAAAGATATATCTAGATCAATGTACTAGAGGTACAAAGGGAGGATCAACAACAAAAAAAACATAAGTAATGGAAATGATTAGGGTGTGAGTGAGACCTAGTAGGCAACCATATCGTTGTGGTTAGTAGAGTTGTTAAGTCCTTCTCTGTGTCATTTGACAAAGCTGGAAGATTCACCCTTATGTTTTATGTTTAAGATTTGGTGGCAACACTTGTGGAGATCATGAAGATATCTTCTTCTTCACCTTTGTTGTCCTCCTCATCATTACACTGAGTTGAGGTTCAATTGACATGTAGGATTAAGATTAGAGATGAGTTCTCTAAGTCTAGGAATCATTAATGCATTACTTATTTTGATATAAGTAGACCTAGGCTTAGAACTGTTGGCATATGAAAATCTAGTCATCTCACTTTATCACCATTGTATTTCTATTATAATTTTGGGGTTGTACCTATTATCCTATTCCAAGCAACATCTAAGTGTGATACTCTTTACTTCATGTATACAAGCATCAAAGAAGATAAAATTCAATAATATGAAAATTAGGATGTTACAAGCTTCAAAAGGAGTTTTGCTACAACAATGTTAATTAATTTTTAATCTATAAAAAGAAAATCATTTTTTATCCATAGGAATGGAAAAGATAAATACTCAAGACTCTACAACAATTGACTCATTGCTTGACTGACTGAGTTAGAATCTTTCTAAAAAATATTTTCTAAAAGAGAATAAGAAATAGGTAAAAAGTTGTAAAAAAAATACTTAAAACAACTTGAAATAATGAAATATTTACTTGAAACGAAAAATTCAACTTCCTTCTTTCATCCAAATCAACCATATTAGGATATTATTTTATATATTTTCCCATGCTTTGATAGAAATTTTTTTAAATTATCTTTAACTAATTAATGTAAAATAATAGTTTTATAACAATATAAAAACAAAATTTCTAGGAATATATATTTTTCATGAATAAATTAGGTGGAAAAGGAAATAGATTTCAAATAGAATAATAAAAAAAAGTAAGTTATATAATATTGCTATTTTGAAAAGAAAATTATTATAAAAGGAATTTTACTTTTAAATTTAATTATTTTACATTCTTATCAAAAGTTATCACTTGAATTTTATTATTTGCTTTTTATTCAAATGGTTTCAAAGCAAACTATTAATATGTTAAATAATTATTGTGAATGAAAAAAATATAAAAACTAAAAATTGATATATCTTTTCATGAAGAAATTAGGAGGGAAAGGAAAGGGTATAAGAAATAAGAGGAAAATTATCAAATGTTTTATTTGGTTAAATTAATCTTTAGGTCCCTATACTGTTATCATATTGTTAACTAGGTCTCTAAACTTTTGTTTATATTTTAATTGGATCCCTCATCTAAGAGTCCTATGAAAAATTAATGGCTTAGACCTAATTAGAGGTACAATTAAGAAACTAGTGTTCCTGGAGTGTGTTGTATCCACAACTAAGTTTACTATAAGTGATTCCTATAAAGTTTAACTCCTTTCAGGTTAATTTAATCAAGATATTCCTTTACAATTATTTGACGTAACAAATGGTTGAAACATTACAAAAACTCTCACCATTGAGTTGATTGTACTTACAACACTCTGAAAGCATCATTTTTATTAGTGACGATTAAATGAACGCACCGAATTGAAAAATAACTAAAAGTTTAGAGATCTTCTTAAAAAATACGACGAAAGTTATTGAATTTTTTTAAAAGTCTGAAATAATGGAATATTTAACTTAAATTTAAATTTATCATTTCTTTTTTTTATTCAAATCTATCACTAAGATTGTACTACTTACTTTTTACTTTTGTGCATTTATATATAACAAACCTTTTTACCTTTGTGCATTTATATATAACAAACCATTTTATAAATATAAATTGCGAGTCAGCATGATCCCAAACTCCCTAGGGTTTCCTTCCATTACATATCGATTTCACGGTTTCATCATGAAAATTATCCATAGATAACACCATTTTGATAAATTAGCTACGTACTCTGAACTTCCCATTTTTATTGCTTGCTTTTTCTTTTTAGTTTAAGCAGTCTATTTCTTCCAAGTGATCGTTTGCCTTTTGTTGTGGATCCTTTTTGTGTTGATTTGGTTTTGATTTTTTGGAGCCTTATTGTTTGTTTAGTATGTATATATGGATTCCTACAATGTGAGATTTTTGTTCTAGAAAGTAAAATTCTTTCAACTGATTCATTTTAGAATTGATGTCTAAACATTTTTCATTTATTCAAAGAAAATGTATTTAAGACATTCTGACTTTTTTAGGTTAGTTGATTTTACAAAGGTTCTACAATTGATAAAGAAAAACCCAAATAATTGTCGTAAGAAAAGGAGATTTGTGATAGTGTGACCCTCTCTCTCTCTCCCTATATATATAAAATCTAAGAGAATACTTACCGAGAGAGACTTTTAAGTGTTGGAAAATAAAATAAAAAATGAAGGAAAATAAATATGAAGAAGATGCACAGTCTTGAATTAAATAACAAAATAACAGTAGCAGATTAAATTTAATTGACAGCACATGAATAATGCATTATAACATACAATAAGCACAAGAGAAAAAAAAATTAAGGGAAGAAAGATATAGCCTGGGTTGAAGCGTGTAAACGGTATCCTTAGAGAGAAAACGCCCCCACTGCACGGGTAAGAAATTCTGATTGCGCTCTTCTCCCAAGATACGACAACCCGTTGGTTCCGATCGTGTGCAGCGAAAGGATCCCCGAACCTTATGAACACCAATGCTCTTGCTCTCACAAAAATTAAGTTTTGTATAGGAAAAGAAAGAGATAAATTTTTTGCAAAAAGAAACCAGAGCTCTCAGTCTGTCATTTCTGGAAAAGAGGAAAGAGATATATATAGGCATTTTGCAACAACAAAATATGACAGCTAGAAATATGACCGTTGGAAAACCAACCTACAGTTGTCACAACAAATATAACAAACTAGTTTGACTCATTAAAACAAATCTTAAGAGAATCTAAAATAAATATTATTTTATAAAATAGAATTAATATATATTTATAAATTTTAAATTAAAACACAAATATTTACCAACATTCCCCCACATAATTTAAAATTTTAAAATATATTTTCTAAAAGATAATTTGTATAAAAACATAAGAGTAAGAGCATGTGATATTGTATTTCGGTATAAGGAACCTTCCGGGTTTGAGCCTTATACCTAGTGTTTATGAACTTCCATCCGAGACAAATGTAGTGACTTGATTGTCTTGAACTACATATTCTTTAACCGGACTTTAGTACACAACCCCTACAATATTGGCGTTCAATTAGGTTCTAATCAGTGGTAGCGCGTTACACGGCCTTGCGCTTGTATCTTGTTTCATGAGTGTCCTTTAGAGATTAGCCCATATCTCATAGTGGCGGCCCCACCACCATACTCACTAGGTGAATCCTCAAAGAGTGAGTTGTGACCCCCACCCCTACAATAATTGTCATCGGATTCATTAAGAGGTATTTTTTTTTACCAAAAATACACATATATAAATACCTCAACCTTAATATTGCCACAATTTATAATACACCTCGTCATAGGAATGAGAAACGGAACAACTCCGCCAAATTTCATTTTGGTGTACTTTACTCAACAAACAATTTCGTTGTTACCCGTTGAACTCCATTCATGGGATCACCAATCACACGGAGACGGGTGTCCATTGTTGTAACTAAATAATGGGCTTTAATCTCATTCCCCTCGACGACTCAAATACTTGTTGACGCGTCAACCCTTTTGTAAGCGGATCCGCAATATTATTTTCTGACCTGACAAAGTCAAGAGAAATGATAACATGAGAAATCAAATTTCTTATAGACTTATGTCTCACTCTTAAGTGTCTTCTTTTTTCATTAAAATTTTGCTAGTCACTTTAGATATAGCAATTTGACTATCACAATGCATTGGAATTGGAGGTATAAGCTTATTCAACAATGGTAGATCACATAACAAATTTTTAAGAAACTCAGCCTCACTAGTAGCAGTATCTAAAGCAATAATTTATGCTTCCATAGTAGAACGTGAAATAATAGTTTGTTTAGCAGATTTCCATGATACTGCACCACCAGCTAAAGTAAAAACATAACCACTTGTTGATTTTGTTTCATCAGAATCAAAAATCCAATTTGCATCACTAAACCCCTCAATTACTGCAGGAAAACATGTATAATGAATGCCATAATTGATGGTTTCTTTTAAGTATCTAAAAAATCTTTCTAATGCAATCCAATGAGAATGATCAGGATTATTAGTATACCTTCCTAATCTACCAACTGCATATGCAATGTCAGGCCTAGAGAAGTTTGTCAAATGCAACAAAGAACCGATAATTTGAGAATATTTATGTGAAGAAATTCCTTTACCCAAATTTTTCTTTAGCTTGATGGATGAGTCATAAGGAGTAGAAACAGGTTTCACATCAAAATAATTAAACTTCTTCAATAGCTTTTCAACATAATAAGATTGGGTAAAAAATCATACCATCATTTTTCTCTATAAGCTTAATACCCAAAATCACATCTACACAACCAAAGTCTTTCATATCAAAATTTCTAGACAAGAAAAACTTCACATCATTTATGAATTGCATATTACTACCAAATATCAATATGTCATCCACATACAAACATAAAATGACACATCCATTATCATCAAATTGTTTCACATACACACATTTATCAGTATTATTGATTTGAAAACCATATGAAAGAACAACTTGATCAAATTTTTCGTGCCATTGCTTTGGAGCTTGTTTCAAACCATATAAAGATTTAACAAGTTTGCAAACTTTCTTTTCCTTCCCCTGTTCTACAAAGCCTTCAGGTTGGCTCATATAAATTTCTTCTTCTAATTCACCATTTAAAAAGGCAGTTTTTACATCCATTTGATGAATTTCTAAATTAAAAACACAAGCAAGTGCAATTAAGACCCTAATGGTAGTAACTTTAGAAACAGGAGAATATGTATCAAAAAAATCTACACCTTCTATTTTTTCACACCCAATCACAACAAGTCTTGCCTTAAATTTTTCTATAGATCCATCAGTTCTTAATTTCTTTCGAAAAACCCACTTACCACCAGGGGGAAGATCAGTAAGAAACCAAGTTTTATTATTTTTAAGAGAACCCATTTCATCATTAATAGCTTCTTTCCAAAAAGGTGCATCAATAGACCTCATGGCCTCACCATAAGTTTTAGGATCATCTTCAAGCAAAAAAAAGTAAAATTCAGAACCAAAATCCTTAACTTTTTTAGATCTTTTACTCCTCCTAGGTTCAAACACAATGTCCTTATTAGTATTACTACAAGTAGACAAATTAGAACAAGAAGTATCACAAACAGATTTAGATAATTTAATTTTCAAAGGAAAAATATTTTCAAAGAAAGTAGCATCTCTAGATTCCATAATAGTACCATTAGAAATTTCATACACTTCTGAATTAACTACCAAAAATCTATATGTAGTACTATGCATAGAGTATCCAACAAAAACACAATCAACAATTTTTGGTCCAATTTTCCTTTTCTTATTAATAAGGATGTTAACCTTTACTAGACTCCCCCACACTTTAAGATATTTCAGATTTGATTTTCTTTTTCTCCATATCTCATAAAATATATATATATATATATATATATATATATATATATATATATATATATATATATATATATATATATATAAGATACCATATCAAAAAGGTGACATACAAAATATAAAGTTTCACTCAAGTGTTCATTTTATTGCTTTGTGTGTTGTATTTTCACATGTTTATTATTATTATAGCAAGAAGCTACATATATAGAGACAACCAATTACTAACGTGTAACAACAAAATATTTACAATAATAACGTTAAGAAACAGAAAATAAAAATCGAACAAACTTCTTAACATTAAATATTTGTAACGTTCACAAAGGAAATTGACCAAGTAAAACATTGGTTCCTAACGTATAGGAATGAAAATTAGTGGGATGCTTTTAGTTTTTCACATAAACTAATTCTAAAAGCATTTTATCTTTAAAACCATCATTAATAAAGAAAATATACTTTAATAATAAATTTCAAATTATAAGAAAATATTTTTCAACATTCTCACACTAATTTATAAATTTTTTTTTAAAAATGAAATAATATAAAAAGGAATTTTTAATGGAGCATAAAGACTCAATGTATCCATTATACACATTTTGATAAAATAGGATGCTACCGCAGAAAAGACTATGCAAGAAGAAAGTATAAAGTTTTTCTCTCTAAGACTGTTAGAAAAATAAAATAAAAATGAAGGAAAATAATATACGAAGAAGATGCACAGTCTTGAATTAAATAACAAAATAGCAGTAGCAAATTAAATTTAATTGACAGCACATGAATAATGCATTATAACATACAATAAGCACAAGAGAAAAAAAATTAAGGGAAGAAAGATATAGCCTGGATTGAAGCGCGTAAACGTTATCCTTAGAGAGAAAACGCCCCCACTGCACGGGTAAGAAATTCTGATTGCGCTCCTCTCCCAAGATACGACAACATGTTGGTTCCGATCGTGTGCAGCGAAAGGATCCCCGAACCTTATTCATGTGCCAGAGCTCTCAGTCTGTCATTTCTGGAAAAGAGGAAAGAGATATATATAGGCATTTTGCAACAACAAAATATGACCGTTAGAAATATGACCGTTGGAAAGCCAACCTACAGTTGTCACAACAAATATAACAAACTAGTTTGACTCATTAAAACAAATCTTAAGAGAATCTAAAATAAATATTATTTTATAAAATAGAATTAATATATATTTATAAATTTTAAATTAAAACACAAATATTTACCAACATGTGATGACAAAAACACAAACATTTATTTAAAAACCTTCTCATAAAATGTTCAAGATTAAATTTTTTTCATTATCACTATATTTGTTAATTTTGATTCAATTATTTTAAGCAAGTATATGTTTCTTAGAACTTGATACATCTTTTTCTATATGGTGAATTACATGAGTACACAAAATCGAAAGAAACATGTCTTTTAGTGTTAGAATATATGATACATATATTCTATATTTATGTATATCTCCTATTTTGATTATATAATTAATCTTGTACATATTTTGTCCAGATTCTTAGCTAATTAGTGTCCTAGTTTCTAGGTTAATTATGCTCTTGTATATTGTATATATTCTCACGTTACTAATGAGAAAAGGCACGGATTAAAACTCCTTCATGGTATCAGTTTAGTTTTGATCCTAAAATCCATAACAACCACCTCTCCTCCACCCTTTTTTATTCTCCTTCCGCTGCAATTCTCCATGGCCGATCAACCCAAATTCCATCCTGCTTTGACTATCACCAATGTTAAGTCCCCCATTCCCATAACGTTGGATGTGGAGCATGGCATGTATCACTCTTGGGTGGCTTTATTCAAGGTCCTTGTTAGGGTTCATGATTTACATCACCACATCATCTCTCCTACGGAGGCACAAGAGGTAGCCGCCTATGCCGCATCCAAAGCCGCAGACACTGCTCTACGGAAGCGTCTCGATGCATTAGTACACAGAACTAAAGAAACATGTCACTAAAATGTATATGCATTTGTTAATACTAATTTGACACCGATTCTTTAGAGGTATAAAGAATGTAATTTGTATTTAAAATTAATGTGACTATTCTAATTTCATTGTATATTCTTTCAGTATGACACGAGGGAAAAAATTCGTTTTCTTACACTTGTTATACCGACTATGAAGTTATTACCTAATGTGAACAAGAAGATTCTCATGGCAAATGGGGTTGTCAGCATAAGTTTGGAGAAAATTTTCCTTCTTCAATAATTAATTAAAATGTTTAAAAGATCACCGAGGTGTTTAGTTTATGAAATGCCAAATGAATTATCCCCGGTTGTTTTGTTATAGTATCGAACTAATTGAATTATGAAGTTGACTTTTGTTGTGCATTAAGTTCTTTTTGGTAGGCCATATAACCTGCATAACTCAAATTTGTTATAACCAGACCCTAGTCATCTGAACAATTATATCCTACTTGTCCAGTCACCTTGTTAGCAGCTTTGGGTGAGACCAACTTGCTTAATATATTAGATAAAGTCAATTGTCAAAAACTTTGAAAGAAACAGCATTTGTTGCAAATGAAAGGGGTACATTTGCTACATTCTCTTCTTTAAACTTTGCATATACTTTATTACTTGACTCTTCATTCTATTTGTTGTGTTTTATATGTTTCTTTGTATATGCAAAATCAATTTATTTCAATAATACAAAGACTACTAAGAACTAATAAATATACAAGTTTGTTCTTATTTGTTTTAATATTCACTATTAATTCACATTAACAAATATGTGTTTGACTGCTTGAATTAAATCTCCTTATTTTATTTGACAGGAGCAAGTCTGTACCCTATCTTGACAGGAACAATCTCCTTACAAATCATGGAGGCAAATTGTTGTTTTATTCCTAGTTTCACATATGTGAGAATCATGATCTCGATTAATATAGGACATACCGCAAAGTCTCCTAGTACATCTATGGTTTTTATTGCTTCTCTTTGGTTGGATGTCTCACTTGATTGATTGTCAAACTTCCTTCGGAATGAGAATTCGAAAGCCAAGGCATGCTCAATAATTTTTTTTCATACAAAAAACAAGAATTATTACAATAATATGTAATTAAAGCATAAATTAATCTTTCTTTTTATATTGTCAAAGTATTCATGTAATAATAAAACTATTTGAATTACTCCATACTTAATACGATTTATAAAATAAATCAATTATGAAATAATAAATTAATAATTATAAAAACATGAAGGTAATATAAACTAAACTAATTTGTATCTCATTCTTCATTACTATATGAAGAATTAGATCAATGTACAAAGTAGTTTAGTATTCAGCTACACAAATATTCAATATAATTTTAAATATTAATCTATTCATTATAAAATATAACTATAAAAGTTTAATATTGTCATTAGTAAATACTGTGAGAAAACCTTTTTTATACAATGCAAATAGTTAAATTAATTAATAAATTTAAACACCAGAACATAAAACCATGACATTGAAGACATGAATGCATAAATGTAATATCATACACCATTATGAGGATTAGGATTATAGAAAAACTAGGTGTCTGCTCGTTATTCGCAATCCAAAACAACACTACCTTTTGAGTGTTTCTATCCTAGAGATCAGTGCAACTGCTTTGTATCACACAACAAATGAAGACCTAGTAATACACTATGTTTAAGAAGCCACTGAAATCAATAAGCCCTTAACACAATTTTTTTATATACAATCTACTTTATAAAAATCTCAGTAAAATTAACAAAAATGTATCCAGAGTTAAGCGCTATAAAAGTATAGCATAAAGAAAGTATGCACCTCTTTCTTGTAGACTCAAATGGATTGTTAGTTTTTCTTCAAGAGGAAACTTAGTTTTACAAATCTGATGCAAATGCATCAACTATTTTCAATTTGATGGAAACCTAGCTATCATAAAAGAAGGGTTGGATCTTGGTGCATCTGCAATGCAACCTCGTCCTTGCACTATTACAAAAAGATGATTTAACATTATCAAATCTACATCGGTTATTAAAAAACCGATGTAATAAATATCACGGTGGCATTTTTGAAATTTACATGAACTTTTTCACATGTCAACAACGGTTACTGTAAAACCGCCTTTGTTTCTAAGCAAACTACATCGGTTTTCTATATACCACCATCTTTGAATTGTTAATATTTTAAATGATTTTTTGATTTTCTTAAACTTACTACTACTCGCGCGTGTCTGAATAAACCCTAAAGTTCTAATGTGAACAGCGTCGTCTCGTTCACAGAGGGAGGTAGCTCAATCCCTCTCCCTTTCCCTCCCCGCCTGTAATGGATAACCCCTTTCCCTCCCCGCCTGTAATGCATAAACGCTATCCTTAGAGAGAAAACGCCCCCACTGCACGGGTAAGAAATTCTGATTGCGCTTCTCTCCCAAGATACGACAACCCGTTGATTCCAATCGTGTGCAGCGAAAGGATCCCCAAACCTTATGAACACCAATGCTCTTGCTCTCACAAAAATAAGTTTTTTTTATAAGAAAAAGAGATAATTTTTTGGGAGAAAGAAACCAGACGTTGTTGCTCTGTATTCTTTTTTGGAAAAGAGGAAAGAGATATATATAGGCATTTTGCAACAACAAAATATGACCGTTGGAAAACCAACCTATAGTTGTCACAACAAACATAACAAACTAGTTGACTCATTAAAACAAAATCTTAAGAAAATCTAAAATAAATATTTTATTTTATAAAATAGAATTAATATATATTTATAAATTTTAAATTAAAACACAAATATTTACCAACATGTGTTAGATTTGGTACTTGGCAGTTTGGATTATCAGATGCAATTATACAAAGATACTAATATTAATCTTACTTAGGGGGTTTACAAGTTTCAAAATTTTCCTAGTTGTACCTTATGGCAATTAATCTCACATGGCTATTAATTATTAATTGCCATCTTACATGGTTATATTTTCATGATTGGTGTTATGTATCTTGAACTATATGCTTATTATTTTCTGTTGATCCATGTATTTTTGGTTTCTTGAGGATTGATTGGTATGATTGTATACTTTTATTTGTTGGTTTCACATTCCTCATTCAGTCTCCTGCAATGGAATTTATTGGTAAGAAGATCTTGAAAAGTTCTACATATAAATCCTTCATCCAGCACAAAATCATTGTTCATGAACCTTGTTGAATTTATGTAGATGGTTTCCATAGTCATCTCTGCCTATTCAAATCATGGAAATGAATTTTGGTATAGTGGTTTTTAATGCATACTTTCTTCTTTCTGCCTTCTTTATTGGACATGTTCATTGATTTTTCTCCCAAAGCTTAAACTAATTCCTGCCTAAACCTTCCCAGCTCAGCAGTTAGTTACTAAGTGGGGTCTTGCTCATATTCTCTCTCCCCTGGGTCTGATCCTGTACATCACACCTATTCCTCTTCCTCATATGCATTTGTCTTTAGGCTTTGAAAGTTTCCATGTTGTCAAGGATCTTTGATTCCTTATTGGTATATTTTTTTTTGTATACTTTCTTTTTGATGCAGGGATGCTACAACAGTAAGCAAGGGTTCCCACATTTTCGTGAACGGGTGTGGGTAAAGAAGCTAGTTCATGACAGGAGGATTCGCTTTGGTACATGGAATATAGGCACACTTACTGGAAAATCTATGGAAATAGTGGATGTTATGGTGAGGAGGAAGATCAATTTTATGTGCCTACAAGAAACTAAGTGGACAGGTGAAAAAGCGAAAGAATTAGACAACTCGGGATTTAAGCTGTGGTATACGGGAAAAATCAGATCAAGAAATGGGGTAGGGATTATTGTGGACAAGGAGTGGAAGAAGGATGTCGTAGATGTAAGAAGAGTAGGAGATCGTATCATAACCTTAAAATTGGTAGTGGGACAGGACACCTTTAATGTTATTAGTGGGTACGCACCTCAGGTTGGGTTAGCAGAACACTTTAAGGTAAAATTTTGGGAGGATCTAGAAGGGGTACATCAGGATATACCCCAAGGAGAGAAAGTTTTCCTAGGAGGGGATCTCAATGGACATGTAGGTAGCGTGGCTAGAGGTTTTGAGGGGGTGCATGGGGGTTTTGGCCTAGGGGAGATGAATGGGGAGGGTAAATCCATCTTGGAGTTTTCGGAGGCTTTGGATCTTTCTATAGCCAATACATGGTTTAAGAAAAGAGAGGAACATCTTATCACTTACAAAAGTGGAGGGACATGTTCTCAGATAGATTTCTTCCTTATCAAGAAGTCTAATAGGAAGTATTGCTTGAACTGTAAAGTTATCCCGGGAGAGAGCTTGACTACCCAACATAGAGTTTTGGTTATGGATGTAAGAATTAGAGATAGGGCAAAGAGAAGAAGTCCTATGGTAGCACCAAGGATCAAATGGTGGCACTTGAAGGGTGAGAAATAAGGAATCTTCCAACAAAAGATATGGGAGGGATGGTGTGGACAATCACAAGGAAGTGCAAATGATATGTGGAACAAGATGTCCCAAGAGATTATTAAAGTGGCTAAAGAGACGTTGGGTGAATCTAGAGGTTTTGGACCTAGGGGTAAAGAATCGTGGTGGTGGAATGAAAATGTTCAGAGCAAAGTTAGAGTAAAAAAGGAGTGTTTCAAGGAGTGGTCTAGGTGTAGAAATTCTGAAACTTGGGATAAGTATAAGATAGCTAGAAATGAAACCAAAAAGGCGGTGAGTGAGGCAAGAGCCCAAGCTTTTGACGGACTATACCAAGCTCTAGGAACCAGGGACGGAGAAAGATCTATATATAGGCTTGCTAAGGGTAGAGAGAGGAAGACTAGAGATTTGGATCAAGTAAAGTGTGTTAAGAATGAAGAAGGCAAAGTCTTAGTGCATGAAAAAGATATCAAGGAAAGGTGGAAGGCGTATTTCCACAACTTATTTAATGATGGATATGGATATGACTCTAGCAGTCTAGACACAAGAGAAGAGGACCGGAACTATAAGTACTATCGTCGGATTCAGAAACAGGAAGTAAAGGAAGCGTTGAAAAGAATGAGTAACGGTAAGGCGGTGGGGCCAGACAACATACCTATTGAAGTGTGGAAAACTCTTGGAGATAGAGGTCTTGAGTGGCTCACCGAACTCTTTAATGAAATTATGAGGTCAAAACGCATGCCGGAGGAATGGAGGAGAAGCACGTTAGTGCCAATCTATAAGAACAAGGGGGATATACAAAATTGTGCAAATTATAGGGGAATCAAGCTCATGAGTCATACCATGAAATTATGGGAAAGAGTGATCGAACGGAGATTAAGAAAGGAGACTCAAGTTACTGAGAATCAATTTGGTTTCATGCCGGGAAGGTTGACCATGGAAGCGATTTATTTATTACGGCGGGTGATGGAGCAATATCGCATGGCCCAACAAGACTTGCACTTGATTTTTATTGACTTGGAGAAAGCGTATGATAGAGTGCCTAGAGAGATTTTGTGGAAAGCTCTAGAGAAGAAAGGGGTTAGGGTTGCATATATTCGAGCTATCCAAGATATGTATGATAGGGTATCGAGTAGTGTTAGGACACAGGGTGGAGAGTCAGACGATTTTCCCATCACAATTGGTTTGCATCAAGGGTCAACCCTTAGCCCCTACCTTTTTACCTTAATTCTGGATGTCCTCACGGAACAAATCCAAGAGATAGCGCCGAGATGCATGCTTTTTGCAGATGACATAGTCCTCCTTGGAGAGTCGAGGGAGGAGTTGAATGAGAGGTTGGAAACTTGGAGACGAGCTCTAGAAACACATGGCTTTCGCCTAAGCAGAAGCAAATCGGAGTATATGGAATGTAAGTTCAACAAAAGAAGGAGGGTTTCTAACTCAGAGGTGAAAATAGGAGACCATATTATCCCTCAAGTCACACGGTTTAAATATCTTGGGTCTGTAATACAGGATGATGGGGAAATTGAAGGGGATGTGAATCATCGCATTCAAGCAGGATGGATGAAATGGAGAAAAGCATCGGGGGTGTTATGTGATGCAAAGGTACCGATCAAGCTAAAGGGAAAGTTTTATCGGACTGCGGTAAGACCGGCGATTTTGTACGGAACAGAATGTTGGGCAGTCAAGAGCCAACATGAGAATAAAGTAGGTGTAGCGGAGATGAGGATGTTGCGGTGGATGTGTGGTAAGACTCGACAGGATAAAATTAGAAACGAAGCTATTAGAGAGAGGGTTGGAGTAGCGCCTATTGTAGAGAAGATGGTGGAAAATAGACTTAGGTGGTTTGGGCATGTAGAGAGAAGACCGGTAGACTCTATAGTGAGGAGAGTAGACCAGATGGAGAGAAGACAAACAATTCAAGGCAGAGGAAGACCCAAAAAGACTATAAGAGAGGTTATCAAAAAGGATCTCGAACTTAATGATTTGGATAGAAGTATGGTACTTGATAGAACATTATGGCGGAAGTTGATCCATGTAGCCGACCCCACCTAGTGGGATAAGGCGTTGTTATTGTTGTTGTTGTTGTTGTTGATGCTACAACAGTGGGCCTGATAAAAGTGTGTGAATCTTATCCTTTTGGAGTGGATCCTGTATGACATGGCACACGAAGTGAACAACCATTCCTAAACTCATTGAAAATGAAAATGTCAATTCTTCTTGGAGTTGCTCAAATGAACCTTGGAATTGTGATGAGCTATTTCAATGCCATATTCTTTAGAAACAGCGTTAATGTGTGGCAAGTTAATCGGTAATATTTATGGTAAAATCTTAATCTTGAGGATAAAAAATAGAAAGAGAAGGGGGGATAGTTTTGTGTAGTTATTTGCATCTACAATCAACAATCAAATCACTGATTCTTTCTATCAGAATAAACTTCCATGCTAATTCAACATTAATGTACTTTATATGAAGGTGAGAAAAAAAGATTTAACAAATAAGTGTTGAAGTATGATTTGAGTATGATTAAAAGACAGCAGTTATGCACAGCTATGAGAATGACAGTCGTTATTAGTCACATTGATTCAGAGCTTTATACAATTTAACTTTTAGTCTTTTACTAGTTTGCTGATGAATTTATAGAGTTATTCCAACTTGAAGGTAACAGTTTGCCCAATTATTTTGTGAAATCAAAACTGATGAGGAGGTTTGTTTTATTCACTCTGTAATTATGTTCTTTTATTCACTAGTTTGCCAATGAGGAGGTTTGTTCAGTTAAAAGTTGTAGATTTTTCATATAACAGTTTGGTAGCATACCCAAAGTGTAAATTAATTACTAGAAGATAAGCGAGCAACCACTCTATAGATATGAGGTTTATGCTTGCTGCCTGCTTTTTTTAGCTTACATATTATGAATGTTCAATTCATAAATTAAACTATAACTATAAAATATGATAGTAGGATTAAAAAAATTAATGTTGGATCTATGTAATCTAGTGTTACTACTTGTTCCAATCCTTACTAGTTGCACTCTTCAAATATATTTCAAGGTTCTTGATGCATGTGCAGCACCAGGAAACAAAACTGTTCACCTTGCTGCCCTTATGAAGAGAAAGAGTAAGTTTATTGCATGTGAGCTACAAAAAGAAAGGATTATTAAACGTTTGAAAGACACTATAAAGCTATTTGGTGCTTCTAGTATCCTTTTTATTATGTTTGTAATATCAAAGATGCTTACTGATATAGCTTTTTCAATGTCACAATAATCAGTGACTTGGATTTTTTATTTACCATATCACTGTTAGTTGTCAAGATCCCTTTTAATGTCTCCACAGCTGAGGAGCATTAAATTCTGAGACTATTCTTTTCAGTTTGTGTTGCTAACTGTCAAACTTAACCCCAAGCTCAAACATATACAAGTCCTCAATGGCGATTTCTTGAACCTAAATCCCAAGGATCCTTCATACTCCAAGGTGAGGTATATTTCGTATCTCTAGTTTTATACTTTTATGTCTCATGGGGTTTATACTGGAGTGGCTAACAATAGACATATCAAATAAGAAAGGTGACATTTCATCATGATGTAACAAAAATAATATTAAATTAAAGTAAAAAATAACAATACCTTTCATTCCAGGCTTCCACCATTCCGCTCTCTACCTTCTATTTCCGAATTCAACCTTTATTTCACCTTCCCAAATTTGGGAACACATAGTGCTCCGAGCAAAGAAATCTGTCAAGTTTAGGATAAAACAAAATATATATATATATATATATATATATATAAAATAAATTTTTAAAGCAATTGATAAATAAATAAATAACTTCACTTATTTGCATATGATTATTCGGTCGTTACAGAAGTTAATCAAAATATATTGACACTGGCACTTTGGAGTATGATATTTTGGTTATTTAAAAAATAATATGGGAAGGGAAGGAAATAATTGCCTGTAATTTGCTTTGAATTTGACGAATATATCAAGCCCAGTAACTACTACCTTATACCTTGGCTGGTTTCACCAAAAAAAAAGAGAGGTAACTGGGTAAAAGGACACTGCTAGGCTTCGTTGAACACAACCACCCCAATAGTTTTTTTTGGGAGTTGCTATTGGTGTTTTCATGAATCACGAAAGGAAGATACAAGTTATCTAATGGTTATTTGCATGCTTTCATGATATAAGCATTCAAATATAAATTATTTTACTTGAAAATCAATTTTAATTAAAATTAAATTTATAAATAATTTTTTAAAATGAAAATAAAAACATGCATGTGAACTTGTCTGGCATGATATTATAAATTTAAATGATGTTATTTTTAATAAAAGTTTACATGATTTTTGTCTGTGCATAGCGTAGAACATTTTGTTTTATATAATTAAAATTTATAATTTATAAATAATAAATAAATATTTCTAAATATATAAATTATATTATAATTAAATTTGTAGTAACTAAGTTTTTAACATATGAATGATGAGCACAAAGGATTATGAGGAAGCTAATATGGTGAAGAACATTATTTAAATTTATGTTTATGTTATATGGTTCTAATAATGGATTTTAGAGATTATATATAGTTGATCGTTATTTATGGTTTTGTAGGAGAGTTTCTACTTGAAGAGGCAAGAAAAAAGGAATGTCCACGTCCACGAGTGCAGAAGCAAAATGAATCCATTTTTGGTATATGCACAAAATGTTACTTTTTTTAAAATAAAATAAAATAGTGCACTTATTAGCAAAAACTCTAGGCATATTCACTAGAGTAGAGATCACTTAACCTTTTTGTCCCTTTAGAAGCATTGAAGATCTAATATTATTATTATATAAACAATACATATAAAACATTTGTTTTGCATTATTTTTTAAAAGTTTATATACAGGTTAATAACTTTACTAATTAATTAAATGTAGGTGGATTTTGGACTAGAGTTCAGCATGCACTATAGTGGAGAGAGCTAACTTTGGAAAAGATTATTGGGCCGCTGTAGTGCCCCACCAAAGCTAGTTTCTTTGAGTAACATCGGATTTAGTGTTTAGGCTTTGAGCTCTGATCATTGTATTTCAATAGTTGAGTAGAGCACGGCACATACATGTCAATATGGTGTTGCATTGATTGTCATATATAATTGACGTAAAAAAAAGAAAATAATATATGTAATAGATATTTGATGTGATAAAAAAGAGGGTTAATTAACATATATAAAACTTCTTAATTGAATATCTAAAATATTTAAATGTTAGTTTAATTAATATAATATTATTTTAATAATGATTTGAAAATACTCTATTATATACAGGGTTAATCAAAGAATATTGAGGGTACTGATTAAAGTAATTAAAAATAAATAGATTTATTTGGATAATACCTGCGAAGTCCTAGTGTCATGTGAAGTCATGAGTTGTGTATGTTCAATTACTTACTATTTTGTTATATTTGTTTTCTCTTTAAATACTTAATAGGGCTGCATTGATGATCAATCGGGGTTTACTTTCCAATAGAAAGAATCAAAGAAACATAATAGCATGTATATATGTTCGTGTTTTCTAGGTTCCTGATATGTTTTTCACTTTCACATTTTGTATGTTTTTGGATATGAAGAACTTTAATTTGTAATGACTCATTAGAGTGTGGATGCAGATATATGGAAAGCTTAAAAACACCTTTGAAGGGTGTTATAAACGATCTTCGAGGAAGAGCTGTGTACTATAAAGATGATTGGACTTCTGGTCTCTATTCAGGAACCGAGTAAGTTTCTTATCAAATTATTGAGCCAACTTTTAAAAAAAAAAAATTAGTATTACTCTCTAAAAAAAATGCATATCGTACGTCATATTTAAAAAATTCCAGACATATCGTATCAATGTAAATTTCATATTTAGTACTAAAATTAAAAGCTGATTTAACTTAAATGAAACTTACGTGCATATTTTATTTATAAATTACCATACAATTCATACAAAGAGTCTGCTAATTATAATTAAGAATATAAGAGAATAAATAATAAATTTTTATTAATTTTACGTGCATAGCAGAGTGTATGCCAATTTTTATTAAATTTTTTTACTTAAAATCCCATTTACACTAATAACCCAAAACACATACTAATAATGTAATTAGTACTTTAATTAGCCTTTTTCCTCTCTTAATCAATTCAAACTATTATCTTTTCTTTTCATTACCTAGATACTTGATATTCGTAACTGTTTATCCCTTTCAATTTATAATCTTTTATCCCTATTTCTAAAATAAATTTTGATAGTTTTTAAAGAAAAATTTAATTAAAATAATCTTTTGTTTTATAAACTTGAAATACAATTCATATTTTAAAAAATATTTATGTTTATTATGAATTTTAATTATAATATAAGTTATATATTAAAAAAATATTTATTATAAATATAATTATATGAAGATAAACATTTATTTATATTATCTAATACACTAGTTATCATGCAAACAGAAAAAGACTGGCTTAATTGAAAGATAGTTGGGTTTCTTAAACTGTTTTTTTTTTCGCTATTGTTGAGTTTGATTCGCCACTATGAAAAAGCTTTTAAAGAGACAAAACAATATCCACAGTACTCAAAATTAAGAATTATTCTCTAACTTGAAAAAGTCCTTGGTGCAATCCAATATTTGTTGGATACGCTGGCATCCATCACATGTCTAATATTTTTTCATCCAAAAAAGTAGTGATGAATTTAACATTAAAATTTTAATTTATTTTATATATCTTGTTCGGCACGTTTATTTTTTAGTTTCACTCTATTTCTTATATTCTTTACTTTTTTCTCCTTTTTTTCTACATGTTTCTTCGCATTGAATTTTCTTCCTCTACCCAATCAGCCTTGTAAATGTATCCAGGTGATAATGCCTCAATTGGGCTTTTCTTTTAACGTGAATATGGGTAGGGAATCCTCTTATTTACGCTTGCATGATGGGATTTAAAAAACAGGTTACCAAAAACAAAACACGCAATTATGTCTTGTCAATTTTTTTTTATGGTTAGTCAATGAATTATAATTGTTACGTCATTAGTTAATGGTATTATTTGAATGAGCTAGACCCCTTGTTAGTTTCCTGTTAACTAGTGTTTGAAGACTATTGGTGATTTGGTAGTTTAATTTATTATGTGAAGATGCTGGATTTTTAGGTTAATAAATTTATTCATACAATAATTTGGTTTGAAAGTTAGATAACGTACGTGGCTATTATTTCCTAGTATAGAATTTTAATTTTTAAATTAGCACTGAGTTGAAATATTAGGAAGAATGCACAATATATAATTATATATATATATATATAGTAGTTAAATACTAATACAATTTAAGATAGTAATTAGCTCTAGTAAGTTAAATTAGCACGTAGTTTGTGATTTTTCTAATATGTGTATTTTTACATTTAGTAAACCACAATCATGCACTTTAACATCACATCAATATTTGAAGGGGAAATTATAAATTTCGCAAAAATAATAATAAAAAAATTCATTATTCTACATCGGTTGAGTGATAAACGATGTAGAAACCCTTCAAATTCTACATCGGTTGACTTATAACTGATGTAGAAACCTTGTCATTCCTACCCATTCTACATCGGTTCAGTAATAAAAGATGTAGAAATCCTTCAAATTCTACATCGATTGACTTATAACCGATGTAGAAACCTTGCCATTATTACTCATTCTACATCGGTTGACTAATAACCAATGTAGAAACCCTACCATTTAACATCGGTTTCAACCTTAGAATCGATGTAGAAAGCTCACATTCTACATCGATTGAGTTACACAACCGATGTAGAAAGGTCGCCCTTCAAAGACGGTCCTCCAACTGATGTTGGTATTCAACGACACTGTGTTACCACCACGCGTCATAACCGATGTAGAAAGGTCATTAGAACCGATGTAGAAGGCCTTTTTTTAGTAGTGTTGCACAAAGACTTCCTCGAGTTCAACAGCTATTTTCTGTGAAATAATTTTGGGAATCTAGGAGTTCAACAGCTACTGTGCCCCATAATATTATTTCACAGAAAATAGCTGTTGAACTCCTAGATTCCCAAAATTATATGAACAAAAGGCCATCCAATAGGGCACATCAGAAGGCCTCAAGTGTAGAAGCATATATGATAAGAAGTTTTGATGATGCCAAAGATAAGTGCTTCTAAATTTTGATCCAAGTCAAAAACTCAGAAATTCAAGAAAAATGATAAACTTAGTTCCAAGAATCTTAGAAAGCATTCCTTAATTGATAATGCATAGGTTTGGCCAAAGGATATTTTACAAAAGTTTTTTGTGATTTCAAATATGTGATTTTTTCTCTCTGGTAATCGATTACCATTGTAATCGATTACCAGTGGCCATAAAGCTTTCTGAAAATGTTTTTAAAGTTATTTTCAAAGTTTTCAAAGCTATAGTCGATTACCAAAACTATGTAATTGATTACCATTAGTTTAAAACATTTAAAAACAGCTTTCAAGTGTTTTAAATTCAATTTTGAAAACATGTAATCGATTACCAATACATGTAATCAATTACTCATTCTTTAAAATGTTCAAAAATGATTTTGAAAGTTATATGTAATCGATTACCAGAGCTTCTAAACGTTAGAGATTTAAATTTTGAATAAAAATAACTTGTGTGTAATCAATTACCAGACATAAAAATTCAAATTTCAAATCTGAAGAGTCACAACTCTTTAGAAACTAATTGTGTAATCAATTACACCATTTATGTAATCGATTACGAGTAAGGAATTTTCGAAAATAACTCCCAAGAGTCACAACTATTCAACAAGTTTTTGAATGGTCATCAAAGGCCTATAAATAGGTGACTTGGGTTACAAAATTCCTTAGAGAGTTTTTCTGAACAACATTGTCTTATCCTCTCAAAAACAAATTGTCTTATAACTCTCAAAATATTCCTTGGCCCAAACACTTGCAAATTCAATAAGGAATAGATCTTCACATTGTAATATCCTTCTCTTAAAGACAAAACACTCTTCTTCTTCTTCTTCTTATTCAAAGATTCGTTTAAGAGACCGAGGGTCTCTTAAGTTGTAAGAATTTTTGAACGTAAGGGAATGGTTGTTCTTGTGTGGTTCAGACTTTGTAAAAGGCATTTTACAAGATAGTGGAAATCTCAAGCAGGTTGCTTGGGGACTGGACGTAGGCACAGGGCATGGCCAAACCAGTATAAAAATTAAGTTTGCATTCTATCTTCCCTTAAACTTTTTTTACTTATTAATATTTGTCTTTTGCTTTAAAGAAGTTTGCTTTGAATTGTCTTTTGAGTAATTCATATTAAGTGTAATTTATTAATTCTCGAAAAGAGAGTTAAAATTTAATTGGGGAATAGTTTTTGATATCTTAATCCAACCCCCCACCCTTCTTAAATATATCTGAGGCTACTTGTCTAACATCAAGGGCATGGAGTTCCTAATAGAAACCCTCTCCCACCATCCCTCTTAGTTAAACACCGAACTCACAAGCATTATCATTTCAAAGTTCAAGAAGGATGGTGGGAGTGAAATGAGTTTCTTGAACTTTGAAACTCTGTGTGATTGTTTAAGTCTAAGAGTGAAATGTATTTCTTGAACTTTGAAACAATAACGTCGGTGAGTTCAATGTTTAAGTAAGAAGGATGCTGGGAGAAGGTTCAGATCAGGTGCTCCATGCCCTTGAGGCTTTCAAATGTATCCTCTTGGATGGACTTTTGTTCATCCAATTTTGGGAACCACATGAGTTCCACGACTATTTTTTTGAGAAAAGTGGATCAGGCAAATATTAATGCAACATGGATCTAGATATCTATCTCTCCCTAGCATGTTTGAGGGTTTCCTTTAATCTCATCTTGATTTCACAACTTCCTCGAATAATTATTCATGGAGGTAACACTGTTTTCATAACTCAACTCCCATTGTTTATTCCAGATCTTGTTCTTTTTCGTTTAGCTAATGTATTGCTTCCAATGATTATTTGACTTATGTTGCATTTTAGCATTAGTGGATCCTTTTTGTGTTTATTTTATTGAGATTTTTCATATAGAGATACGAAGGAAAAGAAAAGAGCCATTAAATTTGTATTTATAAATAAAAAAATCATTTTTTCTACATGTGAATAAGGAATAAAGTGAAAGTATATAGTATATAATTTTTAAAAAAAATTTGAAAAAATGAATATTTTTTTATATTATTGTCATACCCTAATTTCTTCCGGGGACAATTGTTTGTCGACATGCGACCCTTGTTTGACCACTTCAAAATGTTTACCACCCCTCTCCATGAAATCCTTAAGGTTTCGAGAGGTTTCAGAAAGAAACCGGCCAAAAACACAAAAAAGGCAGGTGCATTTAGCAAATGGAGGGGTGTAAATAGACTGTCAAGCCCTAATTTTTGTCCAGAAATAATCGTTTGTAGGCATACGGAACTTAATCGATCGCTTTGGAAATCTTAACGCCCATCACCGCGAGTTCCATGACGTTTTAGAAAGGAAAGAACGAAAAACACAAAAAAGCGAAAAAGGGGGTGAACTTAGTAAAAGGGAGGTGCCTCAGGAAGCTTCCTAAGGAAGCCACCTGCTCGTCGGGGTGAGCTGGGTGGCAAGCACCTCCCCCAATTCTTGAAAAAAATGGTTCCAGGGCCTCTGTAATGCTTTCAAAAAATTTCTAAATCCTGAATAAGCATATTTCACTTAAAATTGGTGAAGGGGAAGAGAAAAAAAGAAGAAAATCAAGCCCAACATGCTTCCATAAAGCTTCCGTAACTTTTCTGTAAATTACAAAAATAGAGGGGTGCACTTAGTAAAAGGGGGTGCCTCAAGAAGCTTCCTGAGGAAGCCATCTGCTCGCCTCGGCGAGCAGAGCTCACCTGGGCGAGCTAGGCAGCAAGCACCTCCCATTTTTTCCTATAAATAAGGGAGGGGGCTGAATCAAAGGGGTTCCCGACCCCTATGCTCTATTTTTCAAGTGTTTGAAGTGAAAAAATTGTTTTTGTGAAGAAAATCAAAGTCAAGGTGCTTCCGTAACACTTCTGAGACGTTTTCGTAAGCAAATCCGTGAAGGTTTTCTACCGTTCTTCACCATTCTTCATCCGTTCTTCGATCATTTGATCGTTGTCAAAATAAAATCTAATCGATCGTCCACGTTGTAACCTCAGTTAAATAAAAAAAACAAAATAATAATAAAATAATCAAATTATCATTGAATAAAATAATCAAAAAAATTAATTGGACATTTTTCTTTGAAAGTTTCCTTGAATGAATTGATTAATAACCAAAGTGAAACTTGTGGAAGCAATGTCTTCCAAGATTATTTTGATGATGTCAAAAAATCAAGAGTTAAGCAAATTCCAAAGTTTCAAGATACAAGATTCAAGAATCAAGTTTCAAGAATCAAGATTCAAGATCAAGATTCAAGAATCAAGAGAAGAGTCAATCAAGATAAGTACTAAAAAAGTTTTTCAAAACATTGAATAATACAAGAAGTTTTCACAAAATCATTACCAAAGAGTTTTACTCTTTGGTAATCGATTACCAGAAGGTAGTAATCGATTATCAGTAGCCAGCATTGTTTTTAAAAACTGATTTACAAAGTTGTAATCGATTACCATAATCATGTAATCCATTACCAGTATTTTAAAATGTTAGATTTCAAATTTCAAGAGTCACAACTTGTGTTTAAACATTTTCAAATCATTTTAAACTTGTGTAATCGATTACACAATACTTGTAATCGATTACCAAAGCTTCTAAGCTTCTAAACGTTTTGATTTTCAAAATTTAAACTGAGGAGTCACATCTGTTGATGTGTAATCGATTACACCTTAATAGTAATCGATTAATAGTGACTCATTTCGAAAAATAAATTTCCAAAAGTCACAATTCTTAAAGTGACTTGTTTTTGAAGATTTTTTCAAAAGTCACAACTTTTTAAGTGATTAGTTTTCAAAAGAGTCACAATTTTTAAAACATGACTAGTTTTAAAGAAATTGCCAAGAGTCACAAACTTTAACTTGAGTCATCAAATGATTATAAATATGTGACCATGGCATGAATTTTAAATAACGTTTTTACAAAACTTTCTAATTCATTTCACTTCATCTTTGTAAGAGTTTTTTGTTCAATACTTTCTCTTTCAAGAAAAGATCATTGACCAAAAACTTGTGCTATTCTTCTTCTTCATTCACTTCTCCCTTTGCCAAAAGAATAGAAGGACTAACCGCCTAAATTATTTTGTGTCTCTCTTCTCTCTTCCAAGAGAATTCAAAGGACTAACCGTCTGAGAATTCTTTTGATTCTTTCCTTCCCCTTAAACAAAAAATTTCAAAGGACTAACCGCCTGAGATATCTTTTGTTTCCCTTTACAAAGATTCAAAGGACTAACCGCCTGAGAATTCTTTGTCTTAACACATTGGAGGGTACATCCTTTGTGGTACAAGTAGAGGGTACATCTACTTGGGTTGTTGTACTGAGAACAAGAGAGGGTACATCTCTTGTGGATCAGTTCAAGTAGAGGGTACATCCACTTGGTTGTTCAAAGAGAACAAGGAAGGGTACATCCCTTGTGGATCTTTGGCTTGTAAAGGATTTTATAAGATTGAAAGAAATCTCAAGAACCATTGGTTGCTTGGGGATTGGACGTAGGCACAGATTGTGGCCGAACCAGTATAAATCTTGTGTTTGTCTTCTTCTTCCCTACACTCTTTAATTTCTGTTGTGTACTTTTAATTCCCATTTTTACTTTTGGTTAAGTTTTTGTTTCTGTTCCTTACTTTCTTAACTTACTAATAAAAGCCTAATTTGTTGGATCAAGTGGCCTCAGAATAATTAAGAAGGGGGGTTGAATTAATTATTCCTAAACCTTTATTAATTAAAAATTACTCCTTCTTAGGCTTTTACTATGTTGTTAAGGAAATAAAGAATAAACAAGAAACTTAACCAAAAGTAAAAGAGGGAATTAAAGTGCACAACAGAAATTAAAAGAGTAGGGAAGAAGGAGACAAACACACAAGAGTTTTATACTGGTTCGACAACAACCCGTGCCTACATCCAGTCCCCAAGCGACCTGCGGTCCTTGAGATTTCTTTTCAACCTTGTAAAATTCCTTTACAAGCAAAGATCCACAAGGGATGTACCCTCCCTTGTTCTCTTTGAACAACCTAGTAGATGTACCCTCCACTAGAACTTATTCACAAGAGATGTACCCTCTCTTGTTCTCAGTCAACAACCCAAGTAGATGTACCCTCTACTTGTACCACAAAGGATGTACCCTCCAATGTGTTAAGACAAAGTTCTCAGGCGATTAAACCTTTGAAATTTTGTGAAGGGGGAAACAAAATAATTCTCAGGCGGTTAGTCCTTTGAAATCTTTTGTTTATGGGAAAGGAAAGAATCCAAAGAATTCTCAGACTGTTGTCTTATTGAATTCTTTGACAAGGGAGACACAAAAGAATTCAGGCGGTTAGTCCTTCGTTATTTTGGAAAAGGGAGAAGAGAGACACAAAAAGAATTCAAGCGGTTAGTCCTTGGCGAATTCTTTTTGGCAAAGGGAGAAGGGAATGAAAAAGGTGAATAGCACAGTTTTGTTTTCAAGGTTTGGAAAACCTGAAAACTTTTGGCAAAGGAAGAAGAAGAAGTTCAAAGACATTCAGAAATCAATTGGCAAAAGTTTGTTGTCTAAAGAATGAATTGAATGAATGTTGAAATGCAAATCAAAGTCTTGCTTTTATAGACTCTTCAAGTCTAGTCAAGAAAACCATTAGAAGAGTTATAACCTTTAGAAAAACTTAAAAACCATTTGGAAAATTTATAACTTTTAGAAAAACTTGAAAACTATTGGAAAAGTTACATCTTTTGATTTTGTTCAGAAACTATCACTGGTAATCGATTACCAAATCATTGTAATCAATTACACAAAACTTTTTTGTGAAAGGATGTGACTCTTCACAATTAAATTTGAATTTCAACGTTCAAACACACTAGTAATCGATTACCAAATAATTGTAATTGATTACAACATTTTGAAATTAATTGGAATGTTGTAAATTCAGTTGAAAGTTTTTTGAAAACCATTTTGCTACTGGTAATCGATTACAACAATCTGGTAATCGATTACCAGAGAGTAAAAACTCTTTGGTAAAAGATTTTGAGAAAAATTCATGTGCTACTCAGTTTTTTGAAAAACTTTTTAATACTTATCTTGATTGAGTCTTTTCTTGATTCTTGAATCTTGAGTCTTGATTCTAGGAACTTGAATCTTGAAACTTGATTCTTGATTCTTGAAATCAAATTTCCTCTTGATCCTTGAAGTGTACTTCATTATCTTGATTGAGTCTTTTCTTGATTCTTGAATCTTGAGATCATCATCTTTGTTATCATCAAAACTCTTTGAATCAATCTTGATTCATCATGAAGCTTTCTTCTACATAATTAAATCTAGTAACATTAAGAAGGATAGGTTTTTTAATTAGTCAAGGCAAATTAATAATTAATTCAACCCCCTTCCCTTCTTAATTATTCCGAGGCCACTTGATCCAAAAAAACTAAGGATAAACTCAACTCATAAATCAAGCTTTGTCCGCAAAAATCCTTTAAAACCGTTTTAAGTTTCAACGCCTTAAACCATTCTCTTTGTTTTTATCGATTAACATGGACTGTTCAAAAGCATAAAAACAACACGTAAATTTACCGCTTTTGCAAGAACTACGTAGGTCTGAGTTCCTCACCACAAATCGAGGATACGTAGGAGCAAAAGCCCCACTTTTGTCGACCACCCCTTTTTAAAAACCAAAAGATCATTAATGGTCCAACGCCTTAACATTTCTCTTCTTTCACAACCAAGAGATCGTTAATGGTCCAACACCTTAATGTTTCTCTCCTTTCAAAAACAAGAGATCGTTAATGGTCCAACGCCTTAACGTCTCTCTCCTTCCAAAATCAAAAGATCATTTAATGGTCCAACGCCTTAAATGACCTTTGTTCAATTAAAATCTATCTTGCGAAAAAAGATAAAAACAACTTAACCAATGTTTAGTTCTTAAAGAACTACATAGGTTTGATTTCCTCATCGCAATTGAGGATACGTAGGAGCGAGGGAAACACCATTGTCGACCACAAAAAGTAAAAAACATAAAAAGCATAAGAATACAAAAACATAAAAATGGAAAATAAAACAAATCGAAGTCATGATATTGCACATTTAATTAAAGGTTGTCGTCCCTTGTGATGGACACATGGGGTGCTAATACCTTCCCTGTACGTAAATACAACTCTCAAACCTTTCACACTTAAAGTTCGTAGAGCGCATTTTGATTTTTCCGACGTTTTCCTCAAATAAACGTTGGTGGCGACTCCACGCGTCTTCCTCCCTTGGAAGACGCTCCCATGAGCCTCGCATCGCCCTCCCACCGAAGGATGGGTTGCGAAAATTATAAAAGCTTTTATATTTATTTTTATTAATAGTCATTATTTAGTTTATTATTTATCGTATGTTTTGTTTTAAACAAAAGTGATTAAAAGTAGTTGGGCTCAAAAAGAGTCCCAAAATTAAAAAAAAAAATTGAAGATAAAGGTTATTAAATAGTATATAGTTGAAGGGTAAGAGTATAACTTTAGTAAAGGTGATATGAAGTGCTAATGATGAGGTGACGCTACATGGGAGCTTGAGGACAAGGTGAACAAGTTACATCCACATCTTGTCCAAGGTTAGTGAATTTCGGGGACAAAATTCCTAAAAAGGTCAGAGAGATGTAACATCCTAAATTTCTAACACTCAATTTCTTATTTTTGTGTGATCTATATAATGCCTCGAACAAATCACACCAAAATGAGATGGATCCAAAGGTTGGGCAAGTATGGGACTATACAATTGAGGATGTCTTAAATGAATTAATTGGTACTACCTATACCAATAAATGCATCTACTTTCAATAGTTTATTACTTAAGAACTCCACAATTTAAGCGTGTTTGACTTGGAGTAGTTATGAGATAGGTGACCTTTTGAGATGTTTCCCTGAAAGCAAGTGAATGAGGACAAAGCACACTGAAAAATCTCATGTTGGTTTGTGGGGATAGTCAATGATCTTAAGAGCAATAGCGATATCAGAACTGGTTGTTGAGGTAACGAAAAGGACTACCTATAGAGGGTTGTGATTATTGGAGGGTTTGGACCAACGTTGTAGTGTGAGAGTCGTCGAGAAGTCGACAATCAGGGGTGTTACAATCTATTTATGAATAATTGTATTTAATTCATATTGCTTGTGAAATTACTTGGATGACAAGAATTATATGTGGTTATAGTATTTAAAAATGAAATGAGATGTTTGACACATATGTTGCCTTATTTAATTTCTTAGGTGAAGTAATTACCTAAAATTAATTTGAGTATGGGGCATTAGTGGAAATAATTTGGCTAAGGGTAGATTAATTAATTTGGGAGATATGATGTTAGAAAAAAAAAATGAACTTTAGGTCATTAATTGGAAAAGGACTATTTTGCAATTTATGAAAAAAATGATTGAAAATGACCTAAACAGACATTTTTTACTTAGTCCCTAAAATCGCATGGCATAGTCATCCTAGGGGGTGTTATGCTTAATTGCAATGCTTGATAACATGATCCAACTTGACAACCCTTACACAAGATGTGAGTCATCATCAATTGTGAGAGTCTGCCACTATACCATGGTGTGGGTGTACTCCTAATAGTCATCCAACTTAAAAAGCGTAAGTGCACTAAGTTCTAGGAGTTCTAGTGGCAATGGGCCTTATGTAATGAGAATTGAGAGTTGACCCATGGCCAACAAGTGAGACCGTGTGTGTGTGTGTGTGTGTGTGTGTGTGTGTGTGTGTGTGTGTGTGTGTAGGCGACTTTGTTGGAATTCTCAAGGTATACATGACGAGGTTGAATGAGCCAGAAGTATCCCCCCAAACTTTTGATTTTCTACAATGGTGGACCTTGATAATGCCATCGTACTACCATAATTCTCTTTCTGTTGAGATTGTTGAGTTGTCATCAAACTCAAACGTTAAAGGAGGAGGATTACTCGAGAGAGAACCCTAATATGATGGAGGAGGAGTCAAAGAAGATGCCCCACGATGACTCTCCAAGGAATTAAGTTTAGGTCGACTATTGATATGAGCTAATGGGTGGAGGTACAATATTACATACATATAGGTTTTTTACCATACTTAAGACTGCTCTGTGTGCTAGATTTTTCCTTTTATGTGTTTATTTTGGATAGATCTAGGCTTGGCATTTTATATTTACTTAGCCCTTTTACTTTATCTTTTGATACCTTTCTTTGGTACTTTGGGTTGTAATTATGCTACTTATTTTGTACCTTAGACATCATTATTATGCACATTATATATTTTTTATTGTCAATTTATTTTTTTTAACTAAGAACGTGCTTAGCATAATGATATCAACCTTGATCCCAACTAGGTTGGCACTAAAGCAACTAACATTTAACTGTAAACATGCTAAATATTACTAAAATCTTTTAAAAAAAAGAGTAATACAAACAAACAAAAAATCAACAAAACCTATAACTAGGAAGACAACCTTTGTCATGAAAGAATACATTCCTAAGGAAAGTAGGAATAAGATCCCACCAGTTAATTCCAGCAACATTATGCCCATAGTCCACTAATTTATCTCAGCAGGCATTTCCTTCATGATACACATCAAATACAACAAAATTCATGATTTTGGTCATGTGGATGCAATTATGCCAACGGGTACTCAATTGCCAAGGAACAATATTTGTAATCTTAAACGAAGTGACAACCAAACTAGAGTCGCATTCCAACCGTAATCGACGTCGTCCATGTTTGTGAGAAATCTTAATAATATTCATAGCTTTAATAAGCTCGACACAAAAAGTTATGGTGACTCCAAGGTGCAAGGAGAAACACCACAAAATGTTGCCTCGAAAGTCCTTGAAGATGCACCCCCAAGCAACAAGACCAAGTGCTGCTATTGCAGCCTTGGTCCAGCCAAAGAGGGGAGAGCACCAAACAACAAGTTTAATAACATGGGCTCTTATGGTGAATAGAGACTTTACATTATTTTAGAATGGTAAACTCGGAGATAATCCTCATGCTTATTTATATATGTTTTTGGTGATCATGGAGGCTTACCTTGTTTCTACTTCTTTTGTGAAAGGTGTATGTTTTATTTTATATTTGAGGTTTATTTGTTTATGATGTATTTTATATTCGAAGCTTATTTGTTTATGATGTCTGAATGATTATATATTATAACTAGTTTTTCAATAATGTTTAATAATGAAGAAAGTTTTATTTAGCTCGAGATTTTAACAATAGTTTGAGTACCACTTTAGGCTCATTGGAATACTTAATGCTTAAACTCTGCCTAGGTTTTTATTTGTTGTGTAATACGTAGTTGAGCTATCTAGGGTACAAAAAATCATAGTAGTGTTTTTTAAGGTTTGGAATAAAGAGTAGGAATGTAGTGTTTATATAATCCTCGTTTTCATAGTGTCTCTTATACGGGACACATATTTTAGCTGCCTTATGATTTCAACTAAGATGAATAAAATCCATGTTTAAATCTGAAAAGGTTAAATATGTTTCTTGTCTCAACAAATATGACTATTTTTTATTTTAAACAATGTTTTTTGTTTTAATTTGTTTAAAAAATTAAATAATTTTTCATAACACGATAAATAATAACAAATTACATATCAAGGAAAAAAAATTATTGAAAATTTTACATTTTAGGTCAAATTTAATTTACTTGAAATTTAAAGAATTATACAACGAAAACGAATAAATCTTTTACCGTTTTTTCATTTTTTTTTTCTTTCCTCTATTTCACCCTTCATATCAAAGTAACACATGTTCATAATAAAAAGGCAAAGCAGGAAAACAAAAGGAGTACTTGAAAATACAAATCCTCCATCAAATCTTCCAGTTCATTTATACAACCTACTAACGACAACCATAATTCGTAATATTCGATATCATCACAGGTAGGACATCCCTTCTCCATAGTTTAGATGGCGTTTATGCTTAAAGAACCTTTTGACCATAACTACAACCATAAGGTAATGTTACACATGGTAAAATTGCAACAAACTACAATCCAACCCAATGATGGTTTAGCCCTTTCCCCCTACTTTTTAATGTTTTCTCTAGAACGAATGTACAAAATCAAATGCTAATTCCCAGACAAGCAAACAATATGTAACAAGAACCAAATATATATATATATATATATATATATATATATATATATATATATATATATATATATAATATTATAAAACAAAAAAAAATATCAAGGAAAATCGGGCACAAAAATTAGCAATCGGATGAAATGTGCAAACCCGGTAATATAGTTTTTACATGCTACCAGCTCGGCCAGGAGTGGGTTTGGGCTTCACTTTTGCCATGTCAACAAGGTCTCCAAATAACTTATCCTCTGGCTTGGAAGGCTTCCCAGAGGGAACATAAGATGTGGTAGAAGCTTGGTAAGGGTTTCTCAAACTACTATCGTCTCTAACAGACATACCATACATTTGCCGTTCAATATATGGAACTCCTAGTTGCTGATAATGAACTCCTTGTTGCTGATCATAGCCGTATCCTATAAATTGGTTTCCGTACATTTGTTGAGAATACATCACAGGACCACCCTGCATTTGATGTGGAGCCAGACCCATGTAGGGTCCTGCAACACCTTGCACATGCTGAGGTTGCAAGCCCATTTGATTGCTCCCAACATGGTTATTCATTCCTGACGTATGGCTATTAGCATTTGACTGCATATACATACCAACACCCTGGTCATTGCCCATTGTTTGAGGCCCCATCGGATGTCCAGCATTCTGCATGTGTGGATACTGAGTTCCCGCTAATGGACCTCCATTATCGGCTGGTTGAGCTTCCCAGGGAGGAGGTGGCAATGATCCACTGCCTTGTGAACCTGTCAAACAAAAACAAAAAAAAAAATGTATTATGCACTTATGCGATGATGTCCAAAATATGGGGCACAAATCCTATATACATTTGCATTGTCAATCCATCCCGGAACCAACCCATGTACCCAACATATCACTGTCAGTCAGTGGATAAAGAAAATTGTTGCAACTTACACATTCCCCATGAACCAATTTAAAAACATTTTCTAGAAAGAGAATGTAATTGTGAAGGATTACGGCCAATTAGAAATACATTTAAATCCAACAAAGAAACATTAAATGCACCATAAACAGGAGAAGGTGGTTGTTGCTGTTGCTGTTGCTGTTGTGCAACCTGACCATTCCAGGCAGGACCTGTACTTTGTGTATACAGTGATTGCTCATACTGAGGTGAACCTGCATTTGGGGCATTTCCATTGGGGTAAAATCCACCTTGAGATGTGACGACTGTTTGCTGTTGTTGAAATTGAGGACCATATGGACTGGTTTGGCCAGCAACATTAGTTGGCTGGGGTGGCTGGGAGTTGACAGATGTAGGTGCATTATTTCCATTAGAAAACATATCAAAAAGAACAAGGTCATTCTGCTGAGAAACAGGACTGGCAGGTGGTTGTTCTCCTAGAGGAACAAGAACATTTGATGAATCTGCTTTTGGTGAGTTATAGTCATCGCCACTGAGCAGATCCCATTTGGGATCAACCTTGGCAGGAATTGTTGATCCATTAGAAGTTGGAGGTGCAGGAAGCAGTAACTGATTCAGTGTTTGGGACCCTGCTTCGACATTAGAAGAGGATCTGCGCATGTATGTAAGTAAATACATATAAGAGCCATATAGCCAAAGCCATCAGATGGGAAAGATCAACTTGAAAGTAGTTCATAAATCAATCTATTCCTACATGTTTATAATTAAAATAACAAATGTAGATCTGCAGCCAAAATCAAAGGTTATGACCTAGCTCATGAATGACAACTCAATCAATCAATTATCCTGAGTGAGCTAAACACAAATTGTGACTTTCGAATTTCGATGGTCTAATATAACGCGTCCCAAGTGCAATACCCTCCCTAGATCTTAAAACACTTCCATACTTATCTTGGTAAATCTTAATGACTATATTAAACTATTAAAAAACAAAAAAAAGAATAGAAAAGAACTTTCCATAGCATCAAACTCTAATGAAAGCAAACAATTTTGAACTCAATTTTAATTTATATATCTGATAAAATATTCCTAATATCAAAGATATTATTCCAATAGAAATAATATAACAAGTTGCTAGAGCACACATTTATTGGAATTATTATTTTTAATAGTACACTTATTTACATGAAGAATTAGCCATAAACAATAAATTGCATGGATTCTAATATGGTAAAACTAATAGTAACATGCTAAAATGAATGCAGATGATATACATGAGCAAAGCAATAATGAAAAGAAACAAAAGACTTAATTACCTCCCATCAGTTTGTTTGCTAGTATCTCCAGTATCAACCAAAGGAGCATCAATATCTACAAGAGCCCCAGCAGGTGCAGGTTTCGAATTCTGTGTGTGATTTTCATTTTTGGTAGAAGTTCCAGAAGAAATAGATTCGTGCTTAGCCAGTACACGCTGAAGATCATCATTCAGGGCTAGTCCTTGGCATAGCAGTGATTCATCCCTAGAATAGACAGAAAAGACCATAATAATAACTGTTATATTGTTTGGATAAAAAGAATACATTTTATTAAAAATACAATGAACATGAACCAAGCAGTTAAAAATATTGTACGCAGTCATCATTATATTATATCATGGAAAGGGATTCCAGGCCTTACAAAGTTGAGTTGACAAGGTGTACCACTCTCTGCTTGTAAGTTCGACACTGCTCCACCAAATCAACAATAACCTCCTGTCTAATCCCCTGAAAATAATAACAAAGGTCACCCATGAGATGTCAAGTAGGTGTTTGGATTAAATGTTTAAACAAAACATAATTAGACTTAGGCAACAGGTTTAGAAGGTCAAAATCAAGTCTACTACAGTGAGGCTATGTTTGGACTTGATGGCAAGGATGGAATGGAGAGGAATGAAATGAAAAAACATATTAGACTTGGGCAACAGATTTAGAAGGGCAAAAACAAATCTACTGCAACAGGAAGACTATGTTTTGATTTGATGGAAAGGGTGGAATGGAGGGGAATGAAATGGAATGACATTAGTTGCCATCTATAAAGTCCAGACACTCCAAAAATGGCAAAGTATTGGTATCGTATCCACATCCACATACTGATACATGTAAGATACTCTTAGATACATATACATGGAGTATCCTCCAATTTATTTATTTTTAACTTTTATTGACTAATACTGTAATACGTTTAGGATGTTCAGAATTCAGATACTTCGAATAGGACTAAAACTACATGGTGTGAGATCAAGGTTTAAAAATTTATTCCCGGGACTATGAACTTGGGAATGTAATGTACAGTGTAAAATGTTTGTCATAAGCCTTAAAAAATTACTCCCAAGTATTGTTCATACTTCATACCTAGGAATGTAGTAAAATACCTTGTTATACTTCATTTTTACTCTCATAGAAAGGGGTGAGAATGCTATATCCTAAGAGTTTATTTTCTAACTCAATTGGAACTTCCATTTTCAGTCTTACTTTTTATTCCAATTTTTTTTTTATCAACAAAGATAAAATATATATATTAATGAGTACCAGAGGTACTAGAAATACACTTTACAGATCAGATTGGTTTCCTGATAGACCTAATTCTGACCATAGATAGACTGTGAATACAGAAATAAGACACATATCATGGTATATTTAAAAATCCTGCACTAAGATTGGTAGACCAATGATTGCTAGCCACCACCATTTCCATCTATTAGCTCTCATTCCCCGTGTCACCTCATGAATGTGTTGGAGAAAATGTCGTCTAGGATGGTGTGGGAAAACTCCCACCAAGTTCACCCATGACAACGATTCCCACCAAACCTGGATTATCTTGCTGCATTGAAAAAACAGGTGACCCGCACTCTCCTCCACCAAACTACAGAATGGACAGCTGGATTCTACCATCTCTATTTGCCGCTTTCACAGATTTATTCTGGTTGGTAGCCTGTCTTTGAGTAGCCTCCATGCAAATGCAGCAATTTTTTATGGAACCTTGAGTTTCCATAGCTCCTCGAAAGCCCCATCCTGATTCTCCTGTGAGATGTCCTCCCTAAGCATTTGGTATGCAGTTTTGGCCGAATATTGACCACTTGGAGCTGCCTTCCACACCCATTGATCGCTAATCTGAGGCTGGATTCTGTGACACTCAACATCTTTTAGGAATGCTACCGCCATATCTATTTCACTATCGAACAATGGTCTCCTCCACCTGAAATCTCACTCCCAGCCTGTGTCTTTGAAAGCCCCCATATGCTGTATATTTTTGTCTTGTTGAGCAGAGATACTGTACATCCTAGGGTATTTCGCTAATAGCGAATCCTCTTCCCCTATCAACTTGTCCTCCCAAAATCTAAATTTATCCCCACACCCTACCTTCTATAATGTTGTGTTCTTCATTATGGCCTCATGTTGCAGATGTTGAGCCACCCTCTTTAGGTCCCTCCACCATATAGATCCGGTATTGTCTCTAGTTGCTTCATTTAGCGCCCTCCAGCCACCATACTTTGATTCAAGTACCCTAGCCCACAATTCCCCTTGCTGCTGGAATAAGTCCCACTTCCATGTGCCCAACAATGATAAATTAAACGAGTTGATATCTTTGACTCCCAAGCCGACATCTTCTTTTGGAAGGCATATTGTCTCCCATTTGATCCAGGCTATTTTCTTTTGTTCACAATCTCCACCCCATAGAAACCTTCTCTGTAGACTCACAAGTTTGTCCTCCACCTTCTTAGGAACCCTGAAAAAAGAGAAAAAATAGATAGGAATGGATGTTAGCACGGCCTTAATGAGAGTCACTCGCCCCCCAAATGATAAGTGTATTTGCTTCCATTTCTCTAATTTTCTCTCACACTTTCTAATAATAGGGTCTCATGTCTGATATCTTCTCGGATTTGCTCCGATAGGAACGCCGAGGTATACGAACGGGAAGGACAGTAAGCTACAATTGAGGTAATCTACTGCTTCAGTTTTCCACTGTTCCGACACCCCAAAAGCAACAAAACCACTTTTAGCAAAATTAATTTTGAGTCCCAATACCATCTCAAAAACTCTCAAGATTGCCTTGATTGCTCTTACATTCTCCATAGTTGCCTCACCAAAGAAGATTGTATCTTCTGCATACTGAAGGATGCTGACTTCCACCTTGTCTGAACCAATTAAGAATCCCCGGAATAGCCCCTTCACCGTAGCTTGCGACATAATGCCATTAAGTGCCTCAGCAACAATATTAAAAAGAAGAGGTGATAATGGATCCCCTTGCCTCAATCCCGTCCAAGGAATGAACTCATCTGTAGGACTACCGTTTACCAGAACCGATACAGATGCTGATCTTAGACAACCCTCTGTCCAATTGAATCCATTTAGAACAGAAACCCATCCTTCTAAGCATATAGATCAGAAAATCCCAGGATACAGAATCATATGCCTTTTCATAGTCAACCTTGAAGACAATACATGGTTTTTGACATCTTTTGGCTTCTTCAACCGCCTCATTTGCAAGCACCACACTTTGTAACATGTGTCTTCCTTCTATAAATGCGGATTGTGTTTCATGTGTATTCCAATTATTTTGAATTTTAAAAAATATTCTGATAGAATTGCTACAATACAAGAGTTACACACTTTGATGAATTTGAGGTCTCTTCACCCTCCTACAATCTCCAATTATCTGTCTACCCTCTAACTAACCCCTCCCAATGCTATTAATATAGCCTCTTAACTAACTAACAATTGATTATAACTAACAGTTAGTTACCCTGGCTGTACTAAAAACTGACAGCTCTCTAACTCTTCCAAGGATATTTTCTAACATACACCTTTCCCCATCTATACCCCCCCCCCCCTTCAAGATGGACCTTGTCCTCAAGGACAAATTGAGGAAAAACAGTTTGCACTTCATCAGCAAGTTCCCAGCTATCTTCATGGTCAGGTAAATCTTGCCATTTGATAAGAACCTCCTTTCTACCATCTTCTGCCATCTTCTGAAATTATGTCCTGCATGACCTTCTTTGGTTGGACCGGCACTTCCCAATTCTCATTCAAGGTTGTTGCTAATGGTTGACGGGAACAAGTGGGCTTAACTGCTTTCTTGAGCAGGGATATATGAAACATCGGATGTATCTTGCTACCCTCTGGAAGTTCCAGTTTATAAGTGACCTCTCCAATTCGTTGTATCACCTTGTAGGGTCCATAAAATTGTGGACTCAGCTTCTCCTTCGGCTTTCTTGCTGGAGACTTCATTCTATAAGGTTGTAGTTTCAAAAAGAGTCAATCTCCTTCCTGCAGGACTAGCTCCCTCCTATACTTGTTTGCAGATCTTTTCATCTGATCCTGAGCCTTTAGCAGATTGTTCCAAAGTTCCTGTAATAATTCATCCCTGTCCTTACTCAACTAATTTACCCCTTCCAATTTGGAAGGGATGTCAACTCTTTTAACTAACAGCAGAGCTTCCTATCCATACAAAGCTTTAAAAGGAGAAATCTTGGCAGAGATATTGAAGTTGGTATTAAACCAGAATTCAGCCCAGGCCAAGTGGTTAGGCCACTGTTTTGGTTTGGTTCCAGTTAAACACCAAAAATAAGCCTCTAAGCATCGGTTAGTTACTTCAATCTGCCCATCCGTTTGAGGATGATAGGCAGTGCTCATCTTCAATTGGGTGCCTGCTTTCCTGAACAACTTTTTCCAAAAGAGGCTCATAAAAAGTTAGTCTCTGTAAGATACTATTGAGGCATGGAACTCATGCAGTCTCACCACTTTAATGAATAACTCAGCTACTTCCTTTGCTGTATAAGGATGACTTAATGCAAAAAAATGAGCATACTGGGTCAACCTATCCACTACCACTAAAATAGTGTCCTTCCCTTGAGCCTTTGGTAAACCTCCAATGAAATTCATTGAGATATCAGTCCATACAAGCAGGGGTTGCAGCAACCCTCCAGGAGCTAATACCTTAGTTGGAATAGGCAGGGGTTGCAGCAACCCTCCAAGAGCTAATGGCCTTATTTCTGACAGATTTCACATGCAGCAACATAGTCCCTTATAGTTTTCTTCATTCCTTGCCAAAACACCACATTAGCCACCCTCTTGAAGGTTCTAAAAAAACCCTGAATGTCCTCCCAAAGGGGAGTCATCCAATTCTTTCAAGAGTAGAGGGATTCTAGTGGAATTTTTTGACAGAACTAGTCTATCCATGAAGTATAGTTTACCTCCATGAATGGCATATTCAGGCTTCTCTTCTGTTTTAGTCAGAACCCCTTGATAAATTCCATATAATTGGGGGTCAGCTTGTATTTCTTCCTCCCAATCAGCCCATTCCTCCTCGTGCACCAATGAAATTGCTGAAAATGAAAACTGCTTGGATAGTGCATCAGCCACTATTTTTTTTTGCTCAGCAAAAATAAGTAATATATTATAAGTAACAGAGGTACTAAAGTACATAAAAGGATGGTTATACAACAGGTTCAGATCGCTATACAAGGAATACTAAGAACCTGATTGGACCCATAGTAGGAAATAAAATACCCTGCATGAGCTATAGGAATTCCTACATCTGTCGTCACTCCCTAATTACAAAAAAATGCTTTGAGTTGGGAGGACCAGTGACTAAAGTGCACTGTGAAGCCCTTCTCCATTGCCTTATGCCAAGACCATAGTAGGAACAGTGCATCGTCCATCACTTTGCTTCCGTCGAAGGATTTGTTTTCAAAAACTACCCCGTTTCGATGCTTCCAAATGGTCCATGTTAGCGCTACCCACCAGCACTTCCATCTTTTAGCTTTAATTCCAGCAGCACATCCATTTTCATGTTGCAGAAAGTGGTGTTTGGGATGTTGTGGGAATACACCCAATGAGTTCACCCATGACAAAGATTCCCACCATAGAGGTAGGGTTTTTTTGCACTGGAAGAACAAATGTGCTGCATCCTCCTCCGGGCTGTTACACAATGGGCACCGTGAGTCATTTATCTCCACATGTCTGCTCCTCAGGTTGGTCCTAGTTGGCAAACGGTCTCTAATGAGTCTCCATGTGAACACTGCTACTTTAAGAGGGATCTTAGCTTCCATAACTCCACAAAGGTCTGATCTTCAGCAGCCCCCGTTGCTTCCACCAGTAGCTGGTATGCAGATTTCGTTGAGTAGTTCCCACTTGGGTCAGCCTTCCATACCCATAAGTCTGTTCTGTGTTGATGAACTGTGACTTGTGCTAGCTCCTCTAAAAATTCAGCAGCCATATCAATTTCGTTTTCAAAAAGAGACCTCCTCCAGCTCAATTCCCATTCCCACCCTGCATCCTTTTGACTCCCCACACAGCTGATGAGTTTCTGTTTCTGATTAGAGATCTGATATAATCTGGGATATTTTAGCATTAATGGTCTGCCATCACCTGTCCAAGTATCCTCCCAAAGTCTGAATTTATCTCCGCATCCCACCTTCCATTGTATCTGCTTCTTAATTACATCTGCATTCAACTGCTGATTAATCTGCATAAGATCCTTCTACCATGGGGAGAGATATCTGCTCCTTCTTGCATCATCAAGGGATCTCCAGCCACCATACTTGGAAGTGAGTATTCTGATCCACATGTCCCCTTGTTTCTGAAACACTTCCCACCTCCACTTTCCTAGCAATGCCGTGTTAAATGCCCGGATATCTTTTATGCCAAGACCACCTCTGTCTTTTGGGAGACACGGTTTCCCAATTGACCCAAGCGATCTTTCTGTGTTCCAAGCCTCCACCCCATAGGAATCTACACTGTGTGTTGATCAACTTTTCAACAACTTTGTCCGGTATCCTGAAAAAAGAAAGAAAATATATAGGAAGCGCTGTGAGGACTGAATTGATCAAGGTGACTCTCCCTCCAAAGGAAACATGTTTTTGTTTCCATCTCGCTAGTCTTGCCTCACACTTCCTAATGATAGGATCCCAGGTCACACTATGTCTTTGGTTTGCCCCAATTGGTATACCGAGATATGAAAATGGCATGGACAACGTACTACAATTTAGAAAATCCGCAGCTACCCTCCTCCAATGGTCAGATTTGCAAATTGCCCCAAATTGGCTCTTTGCAAAATTGATTTTAAGCCCTGATGTCATCTCAAAGCATCTAAGGATGATTTTTATGACCTTCACGTTCTGCGTCATAGCCTCCCCAAAAAAGATGGTATCATCAGCATACTGTAGTATACTTACTGGCTCCTTATTCTTCCCCACTAGAAAGCTGTTGAAGAGCTTTTTGTCCACTGCTTCCCTCATCAAACCTGTTAATCCTTCTGCAGCTATGTTGAACAGCAAGGGGGCAAGGGGATCCCCTTGCCTAAGGCCTCTTTGGGGAGTGAATTCCTTAGTAGGGCTACCATTTACCAGGATGGAAACCGAAGCTGAGGTGAGGCAACCCATTATCCACTGTATCCATTTAGGACAGAATCCCAGCCGGCCCATCATGTAGGATAGAAACTTCCATGACACAAAGTCGTATGCTTTTTCATAATCAACTTTAAATACTAAGCATGATTTTTGGCTCCTTTTTGCCTCCTCCACTACCTCATTGGCTATCAGTACACTATGCAATACGTGTTTGCCCTTGATGAATGCAGATTGTCTCTCGCCTATGATGTCCGGCATGACCATCTTCAATCTGTTGACAAATGTCTTGGCCACAATCTTATATATACAACCAATTAATGAGATAGGTCTAAACTCATTAATTGATTGTGGGTCTTTCACTTTGGGTAATAGAGCAATAAACGAAGCATTACCGCCCTTTGGGAATGAGCCATTGACATGAAATTCATCCAGAAACCTTAGTATATCAGGTTTGAGTACCTCCCAAAAGTGTATGATAAACTTGAAGTTTAAGCCGTCCGGTCCTGGGCTTTTATCACAACCACATTCCCAAACAACTAGCTGTATTTCATCCTCCTGAAAAGCTCTCACCAATGAGTCATTTTGCTGCATGCTGATACCCCTGAATCTGATTCCTATCAACTCAGGTCTGATGGGGTCAGGTTCACTAAATCTGGCCAGAAATAGATTACGAATTTCTTCTTTCACTTTGATTGGGTCATCCACCCATAGTCCCTCAATAAACACACCATTGACTGCGTTACGCCTGTAATTTGAATTCATAAGTATATGAAAATATCTTGAGTTACAATCCCCCTCTCTAATCCATTTGCATCTTGCCTTTTGTCTCAACAAGGACTCATGTGCTTGTGCTGTTGTCCATAGATCCTCCTGCAACTTTTTGTGGGTTGCCAATTGAAGAGGAGTTAGTTGTCTGTCGTTGTTACCAATCTCCAGCTTATTAAGTTCAGACTCCAGCTGTTGTACCCTCTTGGAAGTGTTTCCAAATTGCTATTTGTTCCACTGCTTCATTCTCTCCCTAAGTCTCTTAATTTTTTCTTTCAGGGAGTAACCCCCCCACCCCCTGACATGTGTGTTAGTCCAAATGTCTTTAACTAGATTTTCGAATGTTTTATTTTTCAGCCAGCAGTCTAGGACCCTAAAGGGTTTGGGTCCCCAGTCGACATTTGTAGATCTAAGCATGATAGGGCAATGGTCTGAGAAGTTTCTGTTCAAGGTGAACTGAGTGCTTCCAGACCATTTAGATATCCATGAATCTGACACGAAGAATCTATCCAACTTGCTCTTTGTAGTCCCATTTGGTCTATACCATGTAAATCTTCTCCCCACACCCTGTACTTCTTCCACATCTATATCCATTATCCAGTTATTGAACTCGGTGATCGAATTACTATCTGCCTCCCTTTGAGTGACACCTACCCTTTCAAATGAGTCTCGAATGCAGTTAAAATCTCCAAGGATACACCAAGTTCCACCTGGATCGTGATTTTTGAGGTGCTTGATATCTTCCCAAAGAGTGTGCTTGCTGGGGGCGTCGCAAGGAGCATATACATTCACTATGTATACTCGCTGCATGTCTCGGGTCCAGACTCCCTGCAAGAATATGAAACCCCTTCCAGTTGCTCTCCTTTCAACCCTGAAAGCTTGGTCATTCCAAATACAAACCAGGCCACCTGCTGTATTTAACGCAGGTTGTGATTCCCAGCTCAAGTCAGAATCTCCCCAAAGCGCCTGACACATGGTTTTATCAATATGCTCCTTCTTGGTCTCCTGTAAACACAACAAATCAATATGGTGATGTTTTACTAGTTTTCTGATTGCAGACCACTTCACCCCGTCTTAACCCACGAATATTATAAGACAAAATATTCATGGGATATTGCTTCTATTTCCCATTTTTTCTGCTTCTTGTTTATCTCTAATCTCCATTTCTGCAATCTTGTCAATGATTCTTGTTTGGTCTTTCCTACAGGACATCCCCAATTGTTTTGCCATTTCCCATTGGGCTATGGCATCTGCATGCAGGTTTGTGGAAGCTTCCTCCTCAATTTGGATTGTCCTCCCCTGTTGAGGTTGTGTGTCGGGATCTTTTGAATCTTGCTCGATGGATCCACCTGTATGGGCTGCTGGAATGGTGATACCTGTTTCTGTCTCCGATGCCATCCATGTTTGCCCATGAGCTGCATTGCACTCCTCAATGCATGACTCATTCCTTGTAAGCAGGGCCCATTTCTTTGTGTACCCTTTTTTCCTTGAGTAAACTTGAAAGGCGCTAGTAGGCTTTTTTTTCTGGTCGTGTTGCTGGCCCTTTTGCTGGTCCTCAGGAGTTGTGGGACTAATAAGGTCCATAGTATTATTAGGCCCAAATAAGTTCACGTTAGTGTCACGTGAGTGTTTGAAATTATGTTTCAGTGGCCCGTTATTTTGCTTACTACAACTTTCCCCCTTTTGCCCTTGGTCAAGAATACATGTCCCCAATTGTTGAATATCATCCACGCTAGCCAATTCCATGCTGGGAGTAGCTTTCCTTTTTGGCGAAACCGTAGCTACTGCCCCTGCAGGATGACTTTCCACTTCACCGTAACATGCAGCTGCTATTATCGGATGGCATTCTTCGAGGTATGTTTCCTTTCCCTTCTTGGCTCCTGGTTGTTTCAGTACTGTGCTAGGGCAGCGTGCCCTTTCCCCGCGGTCTTTGCCCAGTGGATTGTCATTGACATTTTGACCGTTGGGTATATCCACGGTCCATCGGGGAGTGAGATCGTCCTTCCCTTTTGCAGTGGTAAGTCGCGGCAAGGTGACACTGAGCCTTGACTGGCGAGTGTCGGAAAGGATTTCTTCAGAGGATCCCCAAAAACTCTGACGGTGTCGTGCACATGACGGATCTACACTCCAGTTCTCTTCGACAATATGAACTTTGTGGATATCACCGTCGATATGGACCGTTACCGAGTGCTTTATCGTCGGTGTCCACGGTGTTCTGACAAGGACCCGTGCTCTATCAAGCCGTTGCATCTCTTCGAAGTCATCAACTTCCACCAAATCACCCACTGTTGCCACGATGTTGCGCATATGCTCGATGCTCCACGCGACTAATGGAATGCCCCAGCATTGCATCCAGACCAATTTGTTGCCTGGTTTGATCTCCAGGTTCCATTTCTCCATCGAGTAGAACGCGGATGTTCCGTGGCTGATTTCTTCCTTGATCAGTTCATGTGCTCTTGTGTCTGAAAGTCCGATAAGGAGGACCATGTCGTCTCCTAGATACTTGGGCGATACCTCTGAGCCTAGAATCCATGAAAGTTCATCGTTCACTCGTTCGAAAACTTGTTGTCTCTTCAGTCTCCCTACCCAAGTATTTGTGTAGCGTTTCTTCATCCCCTCCGGGATCTCGAGTGTGACAGATAAATGTGAAGCCCCGTACGGCACCAAGGTTGGAGGCGTGAATCATCGTCGTCCTATGTTCTCTGTGTGTGAGGCCACTGCCACGGCATATGACCTCTTCATATTTGGAGCTTCCTTCGCTCTGCCCTTTTGATTTTCATCCACCTTCTGCCTCCCTTGCTTGGTTGTTTTTGGTTCTTGTCTCTCCTTTCCTCTCCCATACTTTGGGATGTTCACATGCAACTTGAGGCCCCCTACGATAATATTATCTAACTTCCTTTCCATATATCTCACGTCAAAAACTCCTTTGAATCTCACAAACCCGTACCTCCTTCCTTCTTTATTTCTCAGTTTAGGGATGAAAATCTCCCTCACGTCCCCCATTTGTTTGAACTGCCACCATAGCTCCTTCTCTGTTGCATTGTCGGGGAACCTAGTAAAATAAAATGAGGTAATATTGGCTCGGTCTCGCCAGTTTGTGTGATGGTGATTACGCTGCGGTCCAGGCCTATCTCCGCCATAGTGTTCTCTGGGGTCCGCTGTCATACATGGGTCTACTCTCGCTCTCCTTCTCTTTCTGTTCCTCACAATGGTCCACTCTCTGTCTCTCTCTCTCTGGCTGTATCTCTCTCTCTCCCTCTCTCTCTAACGACCTGTGCATCAGCCACTATATTCTCCTTTCCTGGTCTATACTGAATATCAAAATCATAACCAATCAATTTAGTAGCCCACTTGAACTATTCTTCACCAGTGTTGTCAAATGACAGCCATGGCGGAAAGATGTGGCGGTTTTTTGAAAAAATGCCAACGAATAACTGTGGCGTGGTGGGTTGCGAATGGTGGCGCCATGGCGGTTAGGACAGCATGGCAGAAATAACAAGTTTTTTTGGTTTTATTTCCGCGATAGGAATTGGGCTGACCCAACCCAACCCTACCCGGTAATTTATTCAAAAGTGCAGCCCTCCCCTCCCACGCAGCTTGAATCAGAACGCAGCCCTCCCACTAAAAGCGCAACCCCTGCACCCAGCCATGACCCCCCGCACCCAGCCGCACGCAGAACGCAGCCAACAACGCCAACCCCAGCAGCAACGAGCATAGGGCACACGACCTCACGGCGGCGATGAGCACCGACACAAATGGCGGTGACGAGCACCTGCATGAACGACGGCAAACATCGCGGCTTTTGCGTTTTCCAGTGGTGCGCACTACCTTTTATTTTTTTGTTTAATTTTGTTTTTTCTGTTTGACACCCCTTTTTATGTCTGCAACTTTTTTTTCGTTTTGCTATTTGACACCCTCTTTTACTTTTGACAGTCCCATTTTTATTTTTATTTTCTATTTGACACCACATTTTTTTCTGTTCAATCCTCTTTTAAATGGTTGAACCATCGTCCGATGTTGCTACTGCAAGTGCAACAAGAAAAAATAAGACAAACCCAGGCTGGAAATATTGTCATCCACTGGTGGAAGGAGATACAAACACAATCGTTTGTAATTTCTGTGAAAAAATCACAAAGGGAGGAATAACCAGAGTCAAACAATACTTGATTAGGAAGTCGGGTAACATTGCAGCTTGAAAGAAAACTCCACCAAATGTAGTCGAAGAGTTGAAGGAATATATGACTATCAAAAAAAGTGGGACCACTTACAGTACTTCTGACAGTGGTAATATGACAAATATAAGAGATTTTGAATTTGGTGAACCAATTGGATGTGATGGAAGTGAAGATGATGAGTTTGCGGACTCTTGTAATGCTACTGCAAGTGCAAAGACAAAGTGTGGGACTAAAAAAGGACCAATGGAGAAATTTTGTAAGAATCCAGAAAATGCAATCAATCAGAGAAAAACGGACATGTTGAGGCAAATGAACATAAGAGAGTCAATGGATAAAAATGAAGTATTGAAGGTGCATCAACTTATTGCTCGATTTTGGTACCAAGCAAGTTTGTCATTCAACCTTATTAAATTGAAAAGCTTTGAGAATATGGTTGCAACCATTAGTCAATATGGGCCACATTTGCCCATTCCCAGCTATCATGACATCAGAGTTCCACTCCTGAAGAAGGAAGTTGAATATACTGAAAATTTGATGAAAGGCCATAGGGAGCAATGGGTCAAGTATGGTTGTACTATTATATCTGACGCATGAACTGATCGGAAACAAAGATGCATCATTAATTTTTTGATTAACTCTCAAGCTGGTACCATGTTTTTGAAGTCTGTTGATGACTCTGATTTTGTAAGGATAGGTGAAAAGCTTTTTGAGTTGCTTGATGCCATTGTGGAGGAAGTTGGAGAAGAGAATGTTGTTCAAGTTGTAACCGATAATGGGAGCAACTATGTTTTAGCGGGTAAGTTGTTGGAGGAGAAAAGGAAACATATTTATGGGACTCCTTGTGCCGCTCATTGTATTGATTTGATGCTTGAAGATATTGGGAAGCTTCCCTTGATAAGGAAGACATTTGGAAGGGCAATTAATCTAGTTGGGTTTATCTATGCCCATTCTAGTACCTTAAGTTTGTTGAGAAATTTTACAAACAAGAGGGAATAGGTGAGACATGCTATTACTAGATTTGTCACTTCTTATCTAACCTTGGAAAGGCTACACAAAGAGAAAGCCAATATTAGAAAGATGTTTACTTCTGATGAATTGACCTTAAACAAGCTATCTAAGGAGCCTAAGGGAAATGAAGCTACAAAGGTAGTGTTAAAGCCTTCTTTTGGAATAGTGTGGTTTACACTCTTAAAGTCATGGCTCCACTTGTGAAAGTGTTTCGTCTTGTGGATGGTGAAAGGAAACCAGCCATGGGCTATATTTATGAAGCAATGGACAAGACAAAAGAAACAATTATCAAGTCTTTCAACAACAATGAAAGCAAGTACAAAGATGTGTTTGCAATCATTGATAAAAGATGGAATTGTCAGCTTCATAGGCCATTGCATGCAGTTGCCCACTTCTTAAATCCAAAGTTCTTTTATGAAAACACTGATTTGGAGTTTGATTTTAAGGTCACCAATGGTTTGTTTGATTGCATTAAGAAGTTGATTCCACAATTTGATGTGCAACAGAAAATTCTAGCCAAGTTGCATCTTTACAAGATTAGTGTTGAACACTTTGGTTCTGACTTTGCAATGGCTCAAAGGAAAACTCATTCTCCTAGTAAGAAACTTTTACCATATGACAAATACAAATACTATACCATTTTTTTATGTATTAATGTTATAATTCAGAATTCTAAGTTATGCTCTTGGTTGGTAATTGGTATTGCAGCATATTGGTGGCGAATGTTTGGGTCACAAACTCTAAATTTGCAGAAGCTAGCTATTAAAATTTAGAGTTTGACTTGCAGTGCTTCAGGATGTGAAAGAAATTGGAGTGTGTTTGAGCAAGTAATTGTGACAAAACTCTAACTATACTTTTAATTTTATTTAATTTTGATGGTCAAGTTTTATTTGGAGTATATTTGAGATTGAAATCAACATTTATTTGTTATGTTGTAGATTCATTCCAAAAAAAGAAATAGGCTTGAGCACAAGAGGTTGCATGATTTGGTGTTTGTCAAATACAACCAACAATTGAAGCAAAGATATAATGCAAGAGATGAAATTGATCCAATTTCTCTTAATGATATTGATGTGTGCAATGAATGGCTCGTGGGAGAGATGGATGAAGATGATGATAATGATGCTGGAAATGATTTGGTATTTGAAGATGATGATGCTCTAAATTGGACAACTGTGTATCAGGCTTCGGGGGTTGGAGAGCCTCAACCTTCACTTAGCACTTTGCATTATGTTTTTATCCTTTTCTTATTTTGAACTCTTTAATGAGTTTATTTGGTGTTGATACTTGGTTATTGTATGAACTCATGAAACTTTTTTAACTTTTTTAGTTTATTTGAATGCAATCCATTGTTTTTTTTCAATTTCAATGAGTTTATTTGGTGTTGGTACTTGGTTATTTATAATTATATATATGTATATTTTTTTTTTGTCCGCCATGACATCCGTCATTTTCCGCTACACCATCCGCCATATTTTTATGGTGGATTTTTGGCTTTCCACCATGAACCGCCGTCCACCATTAACAACATTGTTCTTCACTCATAAGCCTCTGCTCATTTAAGAACTTCAAACTCCTTTGATCAGTCCTAATTAAAAATTTCTTACCTAGCAAATAATGCCTCCAATTTTTCATAGCTAACACCACTACCATCAATTCCCTCTCATATACTGACTTGAGTTGAGCCCTGTCTAATAGAGCCTTGCTCCAAAAAGATAAAAATTTCTCTTCTTGCAATAAAACTACCCCAAGTCCAGTTCCTGATGCATCAGTTTCCAAGATAAAACTTATAGAAAAATTTGGTAGTGCCAAAATAGGAAGCCTCCTCATTGCTGCCTTAAGCTCTTCAAAGGCATGAGTAGCTTCTTCCCTCCAATGAAATGCATCCTTCTTGAGCAGTGCATTCAAGGGTTGTGCAAATTTTCCATAATCCTTCACAAATCTCCTGTAATACCCTATTAACCCCAGGAATCCTCTTAATCCCTTAGCATCCTTAGGCCTAGGCCACTCAGCCATTATTGCCAATTTACTAGGGTCAGCTTCCACACCTTTTCCTAAAATGATATGCCCCAAATATTCCAATGAATTCTGACCAAAGTTGCATTTTTTCTTGTGCACTTTCAGTTCATGTTGCTGCAAAACTTGTAAGATTGCCTTCAAAAGCTTGCGGTAGTCCTCAAGGCTACTACTATATACAAGTATATCATCAAAAAATACTAATGCAAACTACCTTAATAAGGGTCGAAGCACCTCATTCATAAGTGCCTAAAAGGTGGATGGTAAATTAGTCAACCCAAAAGGCATGACCAAGAATTCATAATGAACCTCATGGGTTCTGAAAGTTGTTTTTTGGATATCTTCTTTCTTCATTCGAATCTGATGATATCCAGAACACAATTCTAGCTTGGAAAACCAATTAGCCCCCCCAATTTCATCCAATAATTCCTTTATAATTGGGATAGGGAACTTATCTGGCACAGTAATTTTGTTAAGTACTCTAGTCTAAACAGAATCTCCAACTCACATATTTTTTCTTAACTAAAATAATTGGACTAGCATATGGACTAGTACTAGTTCTAATAATTCCAACAGTTAGCATATCTCTTACCATCTTTTTAATTTCATCCTTTTAATAATGTGGGTATTTGTAGGACCTTAAGTTGGGAATCCTTGTTCCCTCCTGGATAGTGATAGCGTGATCTCTTTCCCAATGTGGTGGTAGCCCTTGAGGTTCCTAATGTCAACAGATGTACCACTAGGTCAGAAACTGCTTCCACACGCTTCTCTCCTTCCACCCTTTTTAATTCCATCATAAACCCTTGGTCAAACTCCAAAATGGTCCCCTTGATCATTTTCAAGCTAATGGAAGCTTTTATCAACTCTGGTTCAGCTCTCAATAAGACTTTTTTGTTCTGCACTGGCACTATTAATGTCAATTTCTCAAAATTGGCCTCAATCATTCCATTCCTAACACCAAATCCACACCACCCAATTCAAACAAGTAACAATTATGTGTGAACTTTAAATCTTGCAATTCAATAGGCAAGGATCTACACACTCCTTGACACCTAACCTTTTGTCCATCTCCTACTTCTACAAAATATGGGCTTGTAGGGGTTACCTCCAAGCTTAGCTCCTTAACTAACTTCAGCTATATGAAATTATGAGTGGCTCCACAATCAATTAGCACAATCACCCTTTTATTCCTAATTTTTCCCCACAATTTAAGAGATTTTCGGGTGGTAAAGCCTTCAATACTATGCATGGATAATTGGTGAAACTCCCCATCTCTTCTTCCTTATCCTCCCATTGTTGGCTCTTAGGATTTGCTTCATCCTCTTCTTCCATAATCATCAATTTAAACAGTCTATTTTTGCACACGTGTAGGATTATACTTCTCCTTGCATGTCAAACACTCTCATTTCCTCATCTTTTCATTTACCTCCACAGGAGACGAATTGTGGAACGTCCTTCAACCTTTCCAACCACTTGTCCCTATTTTTGCACCATTTTGAAGGTCGGTCACCTTATTGTTTGCAGGCTGCCAATCCCATTACCCACTTCTGCCCCAAAAGAACATTTTTCTGCAAATTACTCGCTCTACCATTATCCACGGGTAACTTCCCTGAAATTCTGTTCTTATCCTCCACTCTTTGAGTCTTAACCATGGCTTCCATCAAGTTCTTTGGTTCATGAAGCCTCACCTCAGTGCTAATCTCTTCCTTTAACCCCTTGAGGAACACTTCCACCAGAAATGGCTCCTCCAACCCTTTCACCATTCCAACGCACTTCTCAAATTGACCTATGAATCCCTGCACTGTCTCTTCTTGTTGCAGTGCCAGCAGCGCTTGAAAAGGATTTCCCAAGCTCGAAACGTGAAACCTTTGGATGACAGCAATCTTGAACCCATCCCAAGAATGATTTGGATTTCCAAGATTTTTACCATTGGAACCAACCCAAAGCTTCCCCATCCATCACGACCATTACCACCTCCAGCTTGTCCTCTTCCCTAACCATGCGTAACCGGAAATATTGCTTGATCTTTCTCAACCAGCCCATAGGATCCTCACTGTCGAATATGGGCAATTCCAAATTCCTCCACCGATTGCCATCGTGCACAACCGTAATATCATCTCCTCCGGTCGCGTCAATTACATGCACATTCGTCGCAGGAGATTTTTTCTCGCATGCCACCACCAACCTTTGGATCAGCCCTTTGATGAGCTCAATCGTGATTCTCCTCTATCGCTTTCTCCAAAGCTTCTATGCGCATCTCCATTCTTGCGTTCACCTTCGTCACCATTAATGATTCTTCGCTCCAAGATCGAAGCTCTAATACCAATTGATAGAACTGGACCAGAACATGGTAAAAAACCTTTTGTTCGAATTAAAATGCTACAATACAAGAGTTACACACTCCGATGAATTTGAGGTCTCATCACCCTCCTACAATCTCCAATTTTCTGTCTACCCTCTAACTAACCCCTCCCAATGCTATTTATAGCCTCTTAACTAACTAACAATTTTTTTTCAGCAAAAATAATGACTATATTAATTGAGTACCAGAGGTACTAGGAAATACAATATATAGCTCAGAATTGGTCCCGAGACAATGTTTTTTTTGGTCAGCGTCCCGAGACAATGTACATGATTCACTGAACCCATAGCTGACTAATAATTAGGATTACTACATATATTTTCACTAGTATGCTATCCTGCCCTGTTAGAGAACCCTTCTCTGATATTGGAAGACCACTGGTTGTAGTGGGTACTAAAATCCTTCTCCAAGTGTGTGAGCCACGTCCATAATAAGAAAACTGCATCGTCTAGTAGCTAGTTATCCATAATAACAATTGAGACAAATGTCACCATAGAAACTATCTTGTCCTATGTATCCTTATAGGTTAAAGCTACAGTATATAATCCACAACTATAGAGTCAAGACTTCTATTGATAGGGGCCGGGCTACTGCTTTTTGTGACATTCTAACATGGGTTGGGGGGAAATATGTATTTTTTGTAACATGTTCTTAGGGGAAGAAATATATTCTGATAGGTAATGAAAAGATATTTTGTAACTATGGCTTTTTGTTACAATCACAAACACTGCTCTTGCAAATTGTGATCACCATCCATTATCTTTACAAACATATTGGATTTAAAGTATATGGTTTTTTTAATCCATGTGATGTACCATGTTCAAAAATTTTAAAACTCATGTTCTTGTATCCATGTGATTTCAAGTATTTGTGCTTTATAGGTTGCCACTATTTATTAGACTGTTTATTCCAAATGGAGCCAAATGACATTTATTGCATCCAAAACCTGCATTTTTCTACCCTGTTCCCTCAATTACAGGTTATAGGATGTAGCTATTCTACTAGAGCGATAACATTTGATTCCATTTTCTTTCCAAACAATGAAATAGAAACATTAATCCATTTCATCATAAAATATCCAAACACAGGTATTATAATGTTATTCCATTGCATTCCACCAATCATTAGATATCCAAACATAGCCTAACAATTCAAAAGAAATCATCACAATGTTGTTTTACGTTTATTGTGCTTTCCATAAGCTACACCTATATCATGCTTTCGGGTTAAAGAAACAAGGAAACCTCCAACTAACTGTCAGTTAAAAATATATAATGTGCTGCAGTCTATTGTCTAAAAATGATGAAACAAAAGTAAATATTTTCAAGCAGATAATATGTCCAAAATATCATACAGGCCATTAGTTATACAATGCACCGAACATTGCCCAACTTTCAACTTTCATCCCCGTAGCTTCTATTCAATTTTAAGCTCTGTCCCCAAATTTTCATTCAGTCAACTTCAATCACTACTAGTTTACTGCCAATTTTTTTGTTTATTTTCATTCCTGTAATCGGTGGCATCACTAGAGAAAACCTATTTTTCCTAGTCCCATAAACAATTTCCTACACCAAATAAATAACTATCACCCATATCAGCAGTTAAAGCATAATGACAAAGAACAAAGAGGGAGCACAAAAACAGACAGTAAATTGAGTATCAAATTTATTCAATAAATCATTTAGAAACCTCAAGAAAAAACACAAAAATTTGAGAAACAAAAATTGAATTTGGTGAATGACATTCAATACAATACAACATTCAACCAGATCAACAGCACATTAGAATGTATTTTATTCAATATATCACACCCATAATCTTCACAATCATTACAATATAATGTATTTTTATACATTTATTTTATCATAATTTGAATGTCTGAATTGAGTAACTTACTTCTTTGTTACTAGGGTCTAAGGCATTGAGCATTTCTGCAAGAACATCCATGATGCCCCGTGCATTCTGAATTTCAGTCAAACTATAAAAGAAAGATCAATTAGATATTAGAACATAATACTGCATAACTATATATGGCAATCTGTACCAAAACTTAACTCTCATTATCATCGTCATAATACCAATACTAGTACATACTACATGTAGCGTGCTCATTCCACCATGCTCATTACACCAAGGGAACGAAATTTAAATCCATGGAAATTCATACAGCTTATTTAATAACAGTTAAAAAGGCACCGATGAATAAAGAAACAATCTAAGATCAAAACTTGATTCCTAATTTAAGCTATATCTTTCCTATTTCTTTTACTTTGCTTGATTCCATAAGGAGAAAGATTACATAACGGCCATTAAAATGTACATGGCTAGGCCAGTCACAAAAAAGAACATGGCTTCAAATGTGATAATCTGAACGGCAAAGAAACTCTCTCATTGTTATAGATATGGTAATGTACTTATGATACTTATGACTATGCACAACACTGTATAACATTATGTCACAAACATAATTAAACTTATGAATCAATAAGAATTATGTCAACCTCCTTTTATATAAAAAGAAAAGGCATTTGATCCATACTTAAGCGTTGGAAACTCGGACTCTGCAGAGGACTGAGCTGTGTCCTGGTGAGCATCTGAGTCGTGTATATTTTGAGGGTATGATGCCAATGGCTGTGTTTGTGGAGGTGTGAAAACAGGTGCAGATTGTTCAGACCTCTGAGGGAATACTGCCCCAGCACGCTGAAATAAACAAATACTTTATATAATAAACTATACAGTTCTAAAAGGTTTGTGTAAATATTTGAAGTGTAACAATTCACACTCAAATGCCAAAACCTATATAGCAATCAGATAAGAACATCGCATCCAAACAAAATGCTAGATTATGATTACTCTAATGAACAGCTTTCCTTCATTTTCACAATTGCAAGAGGAAAACTTGGCAACAAAATCTCTCTGTCTAAAAATTTATAGTTAACATTACCAACAGTTCCTGGTAAGCAGCATAATATTGTGGATATCTTGCCCTCGGGCCTCCAAAAGCTTCTTGCCAAGTATCTATAAGAATCAGTATCTTCTCTTTGACATGAAAATCAGGCTACAATTGGTATGACAAATGACATCAACATATATATATGAAGAAAACAGAGACATTAGAAAACTGAAAAAATATTCAAGAAACTATGTATACCTTTTTCTTTACTATTTTCACCATCTCATGAAGCACATCTCTTTCTGCAACATGCATGTGAACAATATCTCCGCAGTTCTTTATGATTGTCTCCAACAACTTTAATACAGCGGACCAATAGAAAACCAAATGAATTTTTCAAATCATCAAATGATCTGGACAAGTCAATTATACACTAGAAACAATGCATCCTAGCTGAACAAGCATCATTTGGAAAGGCACCCAAGGTACTCTCAAAAATTAGTTTGTATTTAATGCCAGCATAGTTAAAAGACTTTCAATTTGAACACAAAAAATGTAATGACAGACTTCTAATGATGCCCGTTACAATACAAAAAAAGGAATGGCTGACAATATGAAACTTTAAGACTGAATGGACAGATTAGAGAGGTAATATATGGAGTATTGGAGTAGTATAGTAAAGGGTTCAATCCATGGTTTGGGGTATTGGAATGGAACAGCATTGTTTAGGGGATTAGAATGGAACACTTCTCCCATCTTTATTTTTATATGATTATATACAATTTCAAGCCTGAACACTACAACCCTTCTTACAAACACCACAGAAAAAGAAATATGGAAAAAAAAAAAGCTTAATGTGATTTGATTACTGAAAGTGACTTTTAATTTCAACTCAAGGAACAAGTAGCAACATCCCCTCTATATATTATGCCAAGGTTTTGATTTGAACCCTATACAGTCTGTGTGGAGGTTGCTAAGAGCAGTAAGACACTAGTATGGTGATAGTCTCATGCTTGAAAAAATGAAAATTCAGAGAAACCCCCTCCAATTCTATGTTTTCAGCAAAACTAGAAATTAAACTCATATTTCCACTCTATTAATTAACATTGTAACTTTGAATCAATAGAGAGGAACCCCCTTCCAAAACTTCCAATAATGAGTTGTATACATAATCCTTTCTACTCCACAACATTCCACCACTCCATTAAGAGCCATTCAACTCCATCCTTTTCTTTATTGCAAACATAGTCTCAATTGCTTGCAAGTCAAATCAGACAAAATAATTCAACCATTTAGAGCCTATTAATTGTAATGGAAATTACTATTTCAAATGTTTCAGATAATGAAATCCACAAACACCAGATCACATCCTATTGTAAAATACTCCAATCAACCGCTCATTTAGAGGGAAAACACTAATTGGTAGAAAAGTAGTTTTCATAATTGCACGAAGTGGTATAGAACAGCAAGACACTTAAATCCAAAGAACCAGACAAACATTAAGTTTCCTTCTCGTATTTATCAATCAACCTTGAAAATTTAAATCCAAAGAACCAGACAAACATTAAATTTCCTTCTCATCTAACAAAATTTCTTTTATCTGATGAGATTTCGATGGAGTGGAATTCTCATATTTTCAAAGGCATCTATTTTACCTTAAGCTTGAGAAGGAACAGAATTATTTTTGTATCCACTCTCAGCTCTGTAGTTTAAACCAAATATCCATTCCAAACAAGCACAAAGAATAAAAAATCATTGTAATTATTAGGTCTGTTGTTTTTGAGGATATCCTCTCCCTAGTTGGATTGTCCTTTTCTATCTAACAAGCTTACTATTTTATCTGAAAATAAAAGCACTTCTTGGTATTTTACTATTTAGTATTTACTATATTATACAACGGAAAGAAAAGCATCTTAAAATTATTCATAAAACTTACTACAATAAACATCATCATCATTCAACAAAAACATTCAAAAATGAACGAGTCAACAATGTGAAGTTTGGGAGGCCAAAATGAAATTTGAAAAATGCAATTACAGCAAACATGCTTAAATCCAAAAGAATCTAGAACAATACTGACATCAGAGTTTAAAGAGAAAAAAGGTTGTATCGCAAGACTATTTTGCTTACAGTTAGTGCAAGAAGTTGGACTTTTGAATTTTTACTTCCAATCCGCTTCTTTATGCCTTTAACAACATCCTTTGCTTGCCTGATAATCATAACCAAACAGAGTTCTGAATATTTGGAAGTATAAACAAAGAGAAAAATTCAAACATTATACATCAAATACTCTAATTCCACTTAAACACTTATATGAAAAAGAACTATCCGGTGTAAAACTGTATAAACACAAGCTTGTAGAAATGCCAAAGATATATATGTTCAGACACTCCTCCCTGTTCTCCCCCAAACCAAACATTCAAATCACTCAGAATAAACTTCAAACATTCCAATTCCAATATACAAGGTCAAAGTTTTGAAATTTTAAAAAATACAAAATAAAAAAGAAGTGTAAATTTTGAAACAAAAAGAGTTAATAAAAAATCAGATTCCTGAAAGTGATAATTTATGTTGCTTTGATCCCTAAAAATGTACCGTTAGTCCCCAAAAGTGTCAACTTGTTAACAAGTTCAGACTACCATTTGTGAACTAGCAAACAATTTCATCCCTAGAATGACGACTAATAATTTGTATAAATGAAAGCTTTCATAAACCAAAGCAACACAAGATGCCACTTTCTGAACCAAATTTTGTAGTATCAACTAAAATCATAACAGAGCAGGCAAAAATATCACTGAAAGGCTTATAGTTTATATAACTCCACATAGAATATAACAAGCAAATTAGATGCCACCTAGCATATACGCACACGTCGGAATCACACACAATCTAGGAGAACCCACAGTAGCCATCAACCATCACTGATTGAACAATTCAAAAGGTTTCGGAAAAAAAAAAAAAAAAAAAACAAAAACTCTATACAACAAGAACACTATCACCCAAACCAATTTTTGAAACACGCACGTATCATAAGGTAAACGGTTACAATTACTACGCACATAAACCAAATCACTCAGAAAATTTCCTGTTCCATTCCAACCTACAACAGCTCATGCATCGATCGGAATCCATTCACACCACCAAAACATGCGCAATTTCAACCTTAAATTTTCGGTTGGCCAAAAGAGCAAAAAATGATCAAAAACAAACAAAAAAGATTATTCGCGTTTGGCGGATTAGAAAAAACGGTGCGTTTCGGAGGAAAGAGTGCGAGAAGGAAAACGCACCCAGGGTCGTGATTGAGCATGTCGCAGATCTCGATGTTCATGGCCCAATCGGGCCCTATGAGCATGTCGCTCGTAGCGCGTTCCACCATGGAATTCACCATTTCCTGTCACCGCTGCGATTCGAAACTTGGCGAGATCGGCGATTCTCCGATGACCATAAACCGACCAACGGTGCGATCGGAGAACGATTCTGACACCGCACGCTCTTGTTTCTCTATTCAAAGAAACGAAGATTGAAGCGAGTTTGATGGATTCTGTTGCAGACGGAAAGGTTTGGAATGGGGTTAGAATGGGAAGTTTGAAGTTTGAATAGAGGAAAGAGGAATATAAGCATTGGGCTTATGAGAAGGTGCCACGTGTCCATGAAGGTGCGATTGCCCCCTGATGCTATTTCTTTTGCGACCACTTTTGAATCAACATTCTGCACTAGCTGTTGCGAGGTGCACCCAACAATTCAATGAACTATCAAAAATGTCCTTCATTTAAAAAACAAAAGTTAATAAATTAAAAAAAAAAAACTTTTCTTCTTCTGCGCTTCTTCTTCGTCTGTGCACCCAGCATTCGTCTTCTCCCTCCCTTCGTGTTCTTCATTGGTGTTCTTCCTCCTCCGCGCAAGCTTTCTCCATTTTGGTTCCCTTGTTCTCCTCCACGGGCCCTTGTTCTCGCCGACACAAGCTTTCGTTCTCCATTTTGGTTCCCTCCCTTCGTCTTCTTCATTTCAATTCTGTGAGCGTTTCTTCCACCATCCAGGTTAGTGATCTAACCCCATTGGCTTTGGTTCTCTATTTGAATCGCGTAAATGGCCTTAGGATAGACGACGTTGTTGTTGTTTGGTGCTTGAGGTTGAAGACGAAGGTTCTTCCGCGAGAAGAACCTTCTTCCGCGTGTGTGAAAGTGGATGAAAATGTAGCCTGCGGAAGAAGGTGTTCTTCCGTAGGAGCCCGCGAAAGAACACCTTCTTCCGCAGGCTTTCAATCCTTCTCGCGGAAGAACCTGCCAAACTTCTTCCACAGGCTACATTTTGCTGTATATTGGTTTTTTTCTTGAAAATTATGTCTGAACCACCAATTTATTGATATTATTAGTTAGTTTTTTTATGTATTAGCTGTTACAAAGTGTATATGGTATTTAAGTTACACAAACTCCCTAATTTTGTGTTTTTTAGTTGCTATTAAAAATTGCATTTAGGATGTAAATTGAAAATATATTTGGTGTGATTGATATATGCATTGGGATGTCTAAATTGAATTGTTATTTGCTGTCATTTGGTTAGGATGTCTAAATGATTGTATACACTGCATAAATTATGTGAATTGTTATGTGGAACACAACATGAAAGAGCAAAATTAAATTGGTTATCCAATTCCTTTTCACAGGAAATATGACACTATGGTGAGGAACCTTAGCTACAATTTAAAAGAACATGTTGTGCTATGCCTGTTATTGGACAGAGATCGAGCATGAGACGAGTCTAGCTAGTAGCATCATGTGTTAGTAGAAGATAATATTGTAAAATACAACATAAATAGCTAGTTAACAAATTGAACACCAAATCTTGGAGCACCTTGATCCCTCTAATTTGATGTGTTGAGAATTTTGAATACAAAATGATGTGTTGAGAATTTTGAATACAAAATGATGCACTTGGTGATTACAAATCCAAGCACCCACATTTGTATTAGTTACACGTATTTGTATTAGTTACAAATCCAAGCCATTCCAAACACACGGTAAGATATGCACTCTAAATGGTATGAAAAAGTTTAGTAGGAATTTCTTTACAAAGCATATACCTTGACATAATTAGCTTAATTATAATTTAAAAAATAAAAATAAGGCTAGAAATTGGCAGGAATTATGGGTAATTAGTATTAGTAATACTCAATACAAACCAAATATCCTTATTTAATATGATTCATTCAAAAGAAAAAATCAAGAATATTCTACAACTTGGATGAAATGAATGAATATGTTATATGGTAAGCACAACGAGAGGTCTAAGAAATCATAATCAGAGCGAGCCATGATAGTAGCAAACTCAGTGAAGCTAATTACACCATCCCCATCCGTGTCAGCCTCTTTGATCATCTCCGTGAGACTCCACTTTGCCATTGTCGTTTGAGTCCATGTTGGCTATAAGAGGGCTTGGACTTGGTCACCCGAGGGCTTCTAGCTCTAGCATTGTCAAATCCATCGAAAATCTCCCTTAACTGATTAACTTGGTGAACTTGAAGCTTTGATGACATGTTAATATATAATCATTACAAAAATAATACCCTCAATGTATGAGCACAGTTAATGTGCCCCCCTACAATTACTATAGATACGTGTAACTGCAAATTAAAACTAATACAAAAATGATTTTGGTTATTATTTGGTGTGATTTATATATGTATTTGTTATATATGCATTTGTATGTCAATTATTTGGATAAATTATGTTGAACTAAATATATAATCTTTGGTGGATTAGTTAGGATTCCAAAGCTTTGTTACAAATTATTTGAATGTTTAATTTGACGAATAAAAGTAAATGTTCTTCATGATTTCAGATCATGGTTAGAACACGAGGTCTATGTCATGTGTTAGGCACGGGTAGAGGCAGAGACATTAGTCAGGATTTGCCTGAGGCTGATGTTCCTCGGCGTCGTAGGCCCACTGCCTTAGCACATAGGCAACGGGTTACCCAGAGAGTCGAGGATGTTCCTCAGTTGCCTGAAGATGTGCCTCATGTGTCTGATGGTAACCCAGAGATGACAAGCGCCGCCGATGGTGTTGAGACAGATCGAGTGGCTAGTGATGGGAGCTTGGGGGCACTTGCTGATGATGAGGAGTTCCCCGGTGGGCCACGCGATCCATCTGTTTTGATAGGATTTGCTGATCATGTGGCACACAACATATGGAGTGGACAGGTATGTACTTTTTTTATTCCAGCAATTAGAAAAAAATGTCTCGTAGTTTCTTTTATTTTGAAATACACAAATTTATAAACTGTTATTCAATTTAGGAGCGACCCGATCTCAAGTTGGTCTCCCATGGTAGGAAAGTAGATAAATTTGGGAGATCGGCTGCTGAAATCGAAGGTATGATTGCGGCCACCGGATTGGATCCATTGATCAGGTGTTCTGTAATCACCGCTGATCCTGGACTTATATCCGCCTTTGTTGAGAGGTGGCATAGGGAGACGAGCAGTTTCCACCTCCCAGTAGGGGAGGTGACGATCACTCTAGACGACGTTTCCTCACTCCTGCACATTCCGATTACTGGGGTGTTGCATTCATTCGAGCCGCTGGTTACATCTGACGCAGTGGCCCTGTTGACGGAGCTACTTGAGGTCACCCCAGACGAGGGTACAACTGAGACACGTCAGGCAGTTGGGCCTCATGTTCGGTTGTCCTGGCTTCGGGACATGTACCAGAGTAGGTGCTGGACCAGTCAGTGGGTTGCTGCAGCTTGGACGTACCTCTTTCATTTGGTTGGTTGCACTCTTTTCGCTAACAAGAGTGCAACTCATGTCCATGTTGTGCACCTGCAGGCATTCAGGGACCTGGGCCAGGCAGGGGCATTCTCTTGGGGAGCAGCCACTTTGGTCCACTTGTACGATCAACTTAACGAGGCGTCGCAGGCCCCTACACGGCAGATGGCCGACTACATTTCACTACTTCAGGTGAGTATCGCTGCTTGTAATTTAAATTAAAGTAAAATTCAATCCATGTTTGTTTGTTGATGTTGACTTTGTGTTTGTAGTGTTGGATCTATGAGCACTTTCCATCAGTCCATCGGTGTGTCGTTGATGATGGTTATGCTGAGGCTAGCCCACGTGCCTGTAGGTGGCTTACGGGTAAGGCCTATATGACCGGGATTAAGGGAGCCCCTTACAGAGCACGTATTGATGCCCTGACAGTGATCGACGTATGTTGGATGCCGTATGCTGAGCATCGGGGAGTTCAGGGCTATGACTTGATCTCCTCGTGCATGGGGCAAGTCAGATGGGGTCAGATCATTGTCTACATTCGACCGGAGAGGGTGGTTCGGCAGATGGGGTACATTCATACCGTTCCTCCGCCACGGGTTCGTGATTCGTTGACAGGTACTGATATAGACGACCGATGGGTACACTTTTCAGATCATTTGGTGTCTACAAGGGAGCTCAGTGTAGTTCCTGGGCAGGTGGCCCCAGACTACATGGAGTAGTTTTTTCAAATTTCGCACCCTTCTGTGACGCCGACGGAGGACACTACTGAGCCGAGACCTGCGCCTCCCCCTCCCACTCATGATGATGACTTCGTCGAGCCACCTGTCCCCGAGGTTCTAGTCGCGTTGGATCTCCCTACGCATTCTGTGGTAAGCATAACTTGTGTAGTTTTTGTTAACTTAATTATTTTTTATAAATTCATACTGGCTTGTTATTTTCACTGAGACAGGTTGATTGCATAACATGTGTAAGGATTGGAAGGATTGCTGAGCATTTGGAGTGCGTCATCAACTTCAGGATGGTGACTGAAGGGACTGACTTATATGATATCATGGATCTTTGTTTGAGGATAGCTAGAGATGACGATCCTGATGACAGCCTTAGGTCGCGACAGAGACCCCGCATAGATTAGGATTTATCTTTTTTATTGTATTTGTTTATGTATTTAAATTTTAGTATTTCTTTTTGTATTTGTTAAAACACATTGACTTAGATAATGTATCTATTTCTTTATGTATTTAAATTATCTTTTTACTTAAATTGTTAATTTTAGTATTTGTTTATGTATGTGATAAATATAAGTTAGAATTTAAAAAAAATAAGTTAGACATTTTAAAAAATAAGTTACAAATTTTAATTGCTTGAAACAAATAAGTTAGAAATTTTAATTAAATGTAATTGATTGGACAAAATAAGTTAGAAATTTTAATTTATACTAAAAATTATTATATAATTTAAACAACAATAAGTTAGAAATTTCAAAAAATAAGTTACAAATTTTAAAAAAATAAGTTAGAAATTTAAAAAAATAAGTTAGAAATTTCAAAAAATAAGTTACAAATTTTAATTGATTGAAACAAATAAGTTATAAATTTTAATTAAATGTAATTGATTGGACAAAATAAGTTAGAAATTTTAATTTATACTAAAAATTATTATATAATTTAAACAACAATAAGTTAAAAATTTCAAAAAATAAGTTACAAATTTTAAAAAAATAAGTTAGAAATTTTAAAAAATAAGTTAGAAATTTCAAAAAATAAGTTACAAATTTTTAAAAAATAAGTTACAAATTTTAATTGATTGAAACAAATAAGTTAGAAATTTTAATTAAATGTAATTGATTGGACAAAATAAGTTTGAAATTTTAATTTATACTAAAAATTATTATATAATTTAAACAACAATAAGTTTGAAATTTCAAAACATAAGTTACAAATTTTTTAATAAAATATGTTAGAAATTTAAAAAAATAAGTTACAAATTTCAAAAAATAAGTTACAAATTTTTAAAAAATAAGTTACAAATTTTAATTCATTGAAACAAATAAGTTAGAAATTTTAATTAAATGTAATTGATTGGACAAAATAAGATAGAAATTTTAATTTATACTAAAAATTATTATATAATTTAAACAACAATAAGTTAGAAATTTCAAAAAATAAGTTAGAAATTTCAAAACATAAGTTACAAATTTTAATTGATTGAAACAAATAAGTTAAAAATTTTAATTAAATGTAATTGATTGGACAAAATAAGTTAGAAATTTTAATTGCTTTTGGTTCTGTTATTCATTCTCAATTGCTTGTAATGCAGAGGATAAAAGTACTGTTTGCACCTTTTTTTCTCTTTGTAACTCCTTATAAAACTTTTTGATAAAATTTGATGATAAAACTTTTATTCTTTTTTGATACATACTACACATTACAAACGGGTCACAAACATAACAAATTGACACATTAAGACATATTACATTGACTAGAACATCATGGACACAAATTTAATTTGCACGAAACAGCCTAACATTTAACTAGCATTCAATCATGCAAGGACGTAACCACATCGTCCTCATTTTCCAAAACCACTTTACTAAAGAGAGCCAAAATTTCTATTGGCACAAATTTTTTCCAGTAATTGGACTCTACCAGCACCTTTAGCACGTCGTCCTCACATTTCAGCTCAATAATTTCAAATTCTAAAACTTTCTCAGAATACTCCAAATGACTAGGTTGTCGATAAAACAAACGCCTTACAACTTGGGATTCATGAATCCCATGAGGAGGATTCCCTTTAGGTGCTACTTGCTTGATCAAATCCTTCAGTTGATCTATGCTACATCCTTTTGGAATATCAAATTTTTTCGGATTTATTCCGGTGAACGCGTAACCCACAAAGTTGTTTTGGCGTGGCATGTTCCATCTTCCGTTGTAATACAGAACCGCATCATGTGTAGGGATGTTGGGGCGTTCAAGTAAGTTTAAAATTGCATCTGCTGTTCTACCAACGGTACATAACAACTCAATCGGTCCAACAAATGAAAATTGATCATTATACATTAACATGGTGTTCACATCCATGCCATTTTTCAATTGCATACTTTCAAAGTGAATGTTGTTACCTGTATCTTCCACTGGTCGCCGATAATGAATTTCATCCACAACTTGATTGTTGTTTAGCTGAAGGGTGTTGTGTATTCTGCTTTTGAGAGTTGAAAAATCGCATAGGTTTGGTACTCGCATGGGCACTAGACTAGAACTTTGAAAATAAACCCCACACTCGTGAATGACGGTTCCATTTGGAAAAATGAATGCCAACCTCGAGTTCACAATCATCTGGGATGAAGTCTCTCCTAAGAATGCCATTGTTTATCGAAAATTAATTTGTCAAACTCTGAATACCAGTTGCTGTTGAGTACCATGGACATCCCCATCTGTCATTTATATAGATGGCCCAGCCAGGCACATGGCTTCACTTTTACCAGACCCGTGACTATTTTACATTTGAAGCGTAAAACTAAAGCAACCTCCTGTCACGTCATTCACTGTCGGGTCACGTCAATCATTGTTGTCTGACGTCATTAACTATTGTGTAACATGAAACCCAGTTCACAGAACTGCTTATTTCATCAAACCTTGCGTGGAAGAGTCACAGAACTGCTTATTTTTTTGCTTTCGGGGCATGTAAACTTGCCTAAGTACCCCTGTTCGGGTTTTTTTTAAAATTATATGGGAAAGGTGTAAGACTCTCCAAAGGTGGCCTGTCTCATGTTTGCACGTCAACGAATCCAAAAAAATAACAAGAGAGATCGGTTCATTCGAACAGGACCTGCAACGGAAGACCCAAAACTCAAAAAAGTTGGTTTCGGGTCATGTAAACTTGCCTAAGTACCCCTGTTCGTTTTTTTTTAAAAATTATATGGGAAAGCCGTGAGAATCTCCAAAGGTGGCCTATGTCATGCTTACACGTCAACAAATCCAAAAAAAATAATAGGAGACACCGGTTCATTCGAAAAGGGCTTGCAACGGAAGGCCCAAAACTAAAAAAAGTTGGTTTCGGGTCATGTAAACTTGCCTAAGTACCCCTGCTCGGGGTTTTTTAAAAATTATCTGGGAAAGCCGTGAGACTCTTCAAAGGTGTCATGTCTCATGATTGGACGTCAACGAATCCAAAAAAAATAACAGCAGAGACCGGTTCATTTGAACAGGGCTTGCAACGGAAGACCCAAAACTCAAAAAAGTTAGTTTCAGCCCAACATTTCCTCTTTAGGGACAACACGTGGGTTGCTACTCTGGCCCTTATCTGGCATGTCCATCCTTCTTGGCGCGACATTTAATTCGTCGTCAGAAAAAACTGAAGGACACCTCTCTTGTTTCTCTTGCGGCCGCCACCGGTCTTGTCATCGTCGAAGGCGCCCTTGCACTTGCCGGCAGAACCTTTTCCGGCGACCTCCTTGCCTTTTCCTTTGGCCTTGTTCATCCTTTCTACAGAGAATGCAATGAGACCAACACCAATTGCATGGTCAGAGTTAGAGAAATGAAGAGAGGAAGAAGTGTGTGACTGGAGTGTGTGTAACTGTGAAGAACGAGGAGTCCAAAATTAATTTTACTGTAAAAAATTTGAGGAAAAATGTGACCGACACATATCATGCGGTGCGTAGAAGAATCGGCCATTGGTCAACTTCTGAGAGGAAAAAGTCATTTAACTAATACAAAATAATCTTAAAATTAACAAAATAGTTTAACTAATTAATCCACGAAAGAACCTTCTTCCGTGGAATCCAGCAGAAGAACCTTCATCCGTTGAGTCTCGCGGAAGAAGTTCTTTCGTGAGAGTCAACGGAAGAAGGTTCTTCCGCAGTTGATATTATAACTGCGGAAGAAGGTTCTTCTGTGGAGTCCCGCGGAAGAATTCTTCCGAGAGTGTCATCAGAATAAGTTTGACAAAAACGCTCAAGGGCATTTTTGGGATTTTGAAAATTTGCTGGGTGCACCAGCAATTCTGCTGGGTGCCCCTAGCAAATCCCTTCTGCACTTGAGGTTGCATAGGCCAGCCTAGCAGACCCACCTCCCTTACAAAAATTAATTAACCAGACAAAAAACTTAGAGTAAATCAGTATAATATATAAGATATGTGAAATGGTCAAAGTCTTAATTCTAGTGATAGTATTTTAAGGGGGTGTTTGGTTTGCCTGTTTTCTATTTTCATTTTTACTTAAAACAAAAAATGGTAAGATGTGTTTGGTTGGATTTTTTTAAAATATTTTAAGTGAAAATGAAATCAGGAAACAACCAAAAAATGAAAACAATAAAATCTCATTTTAAATATTTTCAGTTGAAAATAGGAACCTCATTTTGGGTAAAATGAAAATGTGATTGGAAGGAAAGTAATTTTAAGCAAATCTAAAAATACAAAAAAGACAAGAAGTCAATATATCATAAATTTTTAGTGTTTTTATTTCCTCAAAACAAAAAACAAGAAGTCAAACCAAACATATTTTCAGAATTCTAATCTTTTGAAAATGAAAACAGTTTTTAGAAAATGAAAATAGAAAATGAAAATGCAAACCAAACACATCCTAATACTTTCATTTCTTATACTATAATCTTCGTGAAAAAAAGAATATTTTAATGTTTTGAGACTCAAACTGACCCAATCAATCTGATCAGTCGAATCACAACTCGATGATTGGATCTTACATTCAATCGAGTATGTTTTCAATCCCGAGCGATTTAGTTGGGTTTATGATCAAACCGATCACTCATCAACCCAGACTGGGTCACTTATCCTTTTCTTTTTTTTATAGTCATTTTTTTAACTTGAGTTCTTTAGATTTTGTTTGTGTTTTTTAAGACGTGTGAATTTCAATGCATCACGAGAAAGATTGTTGAAACATGGGTGGCTATTTTTGTGACGATTGTAGGGTTTTATAAAAGGAGAAAATTAAATTTTTGTGCTTTTGTTGATTTTTATTATTTTGAACTAGTTAAGTGTTGTTTTGCTTAGTGAGAGGTAGTTTTGTTTGTGATTATAAGCTAAATTTTTTCATATAAGGGATTAGTCGATTTTTAGTTTGTTTAATTTGTTATGAGTAGAATAATTATTATTGTTGAGCTAGATATTGTATTAGAAAAAATGTAAGTTGATTGGAGAACATATCCCAATACCAAAATATTGGACAATAGTGAATACAATTAGATATTATATTAGATATTGAGCATTAGAAGTATATGTTAAACTTGAACTTATTTAGCTATTTATTTATGTTTGTGATCTTTGTTACATGTTTGTTTGAAATTGGACAATGATGTTTTTTTTAACATTTTGGTATCTAATAATCTTTGTTATGAAATGATATTAATTTGTGATATTATTTTTAAATATTTTAAGACAACTATAAAAAATTTATACTTTTTTATTACAAACCAGATCATGCGGGTCAACTAATGACCCACCGGTTCGACCAATGATCCAATGACCTAGGGTCTTGACCGGATCAATCACCAGGTCGGATTAAAAACTATGCTAAAACTAACTATTATTTTAATTTTTTAATATAATATTATTTTTTCACATATATTCTTTATTTTTATCTAATAGAAAAACATTTACTATATTTATATTCTTATAATATTAATATTAATGATATAGGCTACAAAAACTAAAATAAATTAATGATGATAAAGTTAATTTTGTAAAATTGTTTTTATTTTTCATTTATTTACAAACTTTTCTTAGTATGTGTAACTTAAGACAACAATTATAATGTGATGGAAGAAATATCTTTTTTCTAATATTATCCCTGACCAACAAAAATTTATTAAAAACCATCATTTTTACAAGTATCAAATCTAAATCGAGAAAGAGAATCATTAAATAAGAAATTATAAGTGTGACCCACCAAAGTAGATTTCCAATCAATTTTAACCAATCATCAATTATTACAGTAGTAGAATTATTTCCTCCGTTTCATAATAATCATAGTGTATGAAGATAAAATTTGTCTAAAAATCATCTCATTTTAGCTTTTTAATATATTAATGATAAGGTTAGTTTTATATAAAAAAATTATTCTCTTTCATCAATTTATTAAGGTTTTAAAGTGTGTGTAAAACAACTTAAGATAATAATTATAATAAGGTGAAGGGAGTAACATTCTTCTAATATTTTAAAATAATTAAAAAGTTAGTATAAAGAAAAGAAACTTTATGTAATTTAACCAAAATTTGGGAATGTTAGCGTAAGTATTAAAATTATTTACTTGATAACGTGATCAACGAGTAAATAGTTATTTTCATCCTTAAATGTATAGAGGATTGACAAATTCTCCTTGAAAGATGAAGATTCAAAATTTAGTCTTTAAAGTGTAAAAAGTGCTACAAAATCATCTTATCGTTAACTTTTGTCCATTAACGTTAGTGAAGTCTCTTACCTGGCACACAAAGACGAAAATGTCATGAAAAATTGCTCATATGACATTCATTGATTGGCATTGATGCAGTGACTCATAAGCATGAAAACGTCAACAAAATGTTAGTCTTTGTTACTACTTCAGTCAGACCCAAACATAAGGGTCATTTGTTACATATTTTCACTTTTCACCTTCCTTTTCTTGCCTTTTGAGGACTTCTGATAACCTCCTTAGCCACCCTTTAGGAACATTGTTCTTTCACCATCGAACACGAATCCGACCTTTCATGTTCTACGGTGTAGTGCAAGGTAAGAAAGTTACTAGCTTTTGTCCATAATTTCTCTTCTTTGTTAAAGTTTATGAAACATGTGGTTCTCTCTATTTCAATATCTAGGTCTCTCTTGTTTGGAAGTTAGTGTCTCTTGAATTGAACTCAATGTTTTAGGATTTACAATGATATGGAGTATAATCGTTTTGATCATTTCACTTGAATGAGAAGTAATGCTCTTTTTATTTTTAATTATTGATGGTGTGTATAATTATTATTTTTATCATTCTCAAATATACAGGGTTTGCGAAAATATTGATTTCATGCTTACAATATGTTATGTTTCCTTGTAGGATGTGTGATGAAATCAATCTTATTTTCCATCACAAGGGTAAACTAGAACGAAATGCGTATATGGCTTTGGAGTATGTTGATGGTGAATACTGTATCTGGGAAATGTTTATTCCAACCGAATTTCATGAGTTTTATTCCCACACATGGGTTGTCCTATCACCAGGATATGAAGAAGTGAAATATGGGATCTACTTATGTTTTTTGTTTTGTAGTTTGTGAACAATTATCATGATTTGGAGTCGATAGTATGGTTGTCATTTGGTCCCGACATGCTTTTTGTAAGGGTTTATGGTTGTCATTTGTTCACATGTTTTTTAGGAAATTTCTATCGTGGCAACATTAGGGGTGGCAATATGATTGTCATTTGGTGTTGAAATGCTTTTTATAAGGGTTTATGGTATTATCACAAAACAAATTTCAGAACTTTGTAGCCATTGTTATGCTTATTATGTTTGTTACTTATGCTTATTAGGCTTCCTTAGTCATGACTTTTGTTGAGTCCAAAACCCTTGGTTTTTTAATTATGGCAGACCTTTTGGACATAAATCATATGCCTTTTGAGTTTATGCCTATTGATGAGTTTTTTTAAGAATGTGTTTGGATAGGGTAATTTAACTAAGTAATATATATTTTATAGGGAATTAAATTCTTTTTTTTATTAAAAGTAACAGTTTGGATATTTTAGTAAAAAGAATTCAAAATTTTAGAATTTTAAAAAGGATTTTAGTTAGTTGAAAGAATAGAATTTCAAATTCTATCTTCAAGAGAGTGAATTTCAAATCCTCGAGAGCAAGTTCTTTTAGTACTTCAAAGACATGAACAAACTCGAGACAGTCTTCAACCACTTTGACGCCAACGGCGACGATAAGATCTCCGCTGATGAGCTCGACAGTGTGCTTCGGTCGCTCAGATCTGGCGTCTCTCTAGAGGATCTTCACCGCATCATAGAAGACCTTGACACTGACCGCGACGGCTTCATCAGCCTCACAAAGTTTGCCACCTTTTGTCGCTCTGACGCCTCTACCGACGGTGGATCTCAACGACCATAACAAAAATGGCCTTATCTCCGTCGCGGGGCTCCACCTCGCGCTCAACCACCTTGGCCTCAAGTGCTCTGTCGATGAATGCCGCGACATGATCAAGTCCATCGATGCCGACGGTGACGGATACATCAACTTCAAGGAGTTCAAGACGATGATGATGACCTCCAAGAATTGCAGCGGCGCCACTGTCATACCCTAATTTCATCCGGGGACCATTGTTTGGTGGCATGCAACCTTCGCTTGACCACCTCGAGATACTTAACTCCCATCGTTAGGTAATCCGTAAAGTTCCGCAACATTTCGGAAGTAAAAAAGAAACATTGTTGCGCAATCCGTAAAGTTCCGCAACATTCTGGAAGTCAAAAAGAGCATTGTTGCGTAATCCGTAAAGTTTCGCAACATTCTGGAAAAAAAAATGGATGTCGTTACATAATCCGTAAAGTTTCGTGAGATTTCGGAAAGAAAACAGTCAAAAACACAAAAATGGGGGGGGGGTGAACTTATCAAGATAGGGGTGTAAATAGAAATTTGAGTCTAGGCCCTTCCGGAACATTTTGGAAGTTGGGTTGCTTAAGGAGGAAGCAACTGGGCGGCAAGCTCCTCCACGTTTTTGAAAAATGGTTTCCAGGACTTCCGTGGCTTCCGTAAAATTTCTGAAAACCTTGGGTAAGCATATTTCACTTAACATTGATGAAAGGGAAGAGAAAAAAAATATGAAAATCAAATCCGAAACACTTCCGTAAGGCTTTCGTAACTTTTCCGCAAAATATGAAAAGGGGGGTGAACTTAGTAATTCAGGTGCGCTTAGAAATCTTCTTTATTAAGTCTCTGGGAGGCAAACACCTCTCTTTTTCCCTATAAAGAGGGGAGGGGGGTTGTTTCAAAAAATACTCATCACCCCTTAGCTATGCATTTCGGCTATTTTGGGCAAATAACACGTTTTCGTGAAGAAAAATCGAGTCGAAGTGCTTCCGTAACGCTTCCGTAAGCGATTATGTGGAAATTCTTCATTGTTCTTCACCGTTCTTCGTTCTTCGGTCTTCAACCGGTAAATTCCCGAAATCGAATCTTTCAATTCATTCTATGCACCCTTAGTGGTCCCTACTTGTTTTATGTACTTTCACTTTAATTTCGCTTACTTTCAGTTTTCTTTTCTTCCATTTTTAACGTGCTTTAACCGTTTATTTAAGTTGTTTTCTCACCTAACAAATGATAAAATGAATTTCAACCGATCATTTGCGTTGTAATCTCGTTTAATCACTATTAAAACAAAATCTAACCGATCATTCACGCTGTAATCTCGGTTAAACCAAAAAAGTAAAATAATAATAAAATAATCAAAATATCTTGAAAAATAATAATAAAATAATCAAAATATCTTTGAATAAAATAATAAAAAAAAATCAATTGGACGTTTTTCTTTGGAAGTTTCCTTGGATCAATTGACTAATAACCAAAGTGAAACTAAGGCTAAAATCAACTCACAAATCAAGCTTTGTCCGCAAAAAATCACTAAAAAACGTATTAAGGTCCAACGCCTTAAACGATCCTCTTTGCTTTTATCGGTTAACATGGACCGTTCAAAAGCATAAAATAAACATGTAACTTTACTGCTTTTGCGAGAATTACGTAGGTCTGATTTCCTCTTCGATGGAGGATACGTAGGAGTAAAAGATCTGCTTTTGTCGACCTCGTGAGATGGTTAGAGGTCCAACGCCTTAGCTTTCTCACCAAGTAAAATGGATCATTTTAAGGTCCAACGCCTTAAATGACCCCCTTCCGAGTAAAAAGAATCACTTGATTCGCCCCTTTTGAAAGAACTACGTAGGTCTGATTTCCTTATCACAATTGAGGAATACGTAGGAGCAAGGGAAACACCCTTGTCGACCACAAAAAGATAAAAAAATACAAAACGCATAAAAAGACATAAAAAACGTAAAAGGGAAAATAAAACAAATTGAAGTCATATTTGCACACTTGATTAAAGGCTACCGTCCCTTGTGACGGACGCGTGGGGTGCTAATACCTTCCCCATGCGTAAATACAAATCCCGAACCTTTCACACTTAAAGTTCGTAGACCACACCTTTCCAATTTTTCCGATGTTTTCCTCGAATAAACGTTGGTGGCGACTCCGCGCATCTTCCTCCCATGGAAGACGCACCCGTGAGCCCTCGCGTCGCCCTCCCGTCGAAGGGTAGGTTGCGACAGCCACCAATGGCTTCATCCATTAGCTTTGCTGTTTTTGTTCTCACGTGCGGTGTTAGTCGGTGAATACGAGTAACTTTTGTGTATAAAACTTGTGTAAATTGTATCAAACTCCTCCAATTTATGGTTATTTTGTAGTGTTATAGGTTCTTTTAATTAAAGATAGGTAATAAATACTTAGTAATTCTATTTTGTGTGTTTAACAATCATTTTCTCTCAATTTCAGGTTAATTTGGCAAGTTTTGAAGTGCTGATTTTCACCTTCTCGCTAAGCCAATCTACTGGCTTAGCGAGCGTCTACTAAGTGCAACACTCATTGGCTAAGTGTGAAGAAGAATCTGGAAGAAGATAAGCTATACAGGTTCGCTGAGCGCACCGCTTCATCTCGCTAAACGTACCGGTTCGCTTTGCATGTCTAGCAATTCAAGAGAGAGAAAGGTCCAAGTTCCAAAGAGTTTTGAGAGATTTTGCTATGTGAAGATCTGTAGAGACCAGATCTTGAAGAGGAAGTTGTTTTGAGAGCTTGAGATGAGTTTGTGAGTGGTTGTGAGATCCTAGAGGTGAAGGAGACATCCTCACCACTTGTATTTTTTACAATCTTTCATCTTGTACTTCTCTTTGTTGTAAAGGAGGCTTCCTGGTTATGGAAAGCTAAAATCCTCTGTTGGATCTTCCCTGTAGGTACTTGACGTAAATATCTTTCTATCTATTTAATGATGTTTTGTGTGTTCTCTATGCTATCAGCTTTTCATTCTAGTATGCCTTTACCTTGATCACGTAGATGAATGCTTTGTTAGGGTCATTCAATAGTGGAAACTGGTCTGATTTTGATGACCTTGATAGGACAGGGCTAAGTTGTTGTACTATCACGAGGAATCGGGGTGCGATAATTTAGTTGTAGTATGTTTGTCTTAATGCGGTCCTGATTGAGTTTAGTCCAACAAGAGGAATCTGAGGATGATGCTTGATCAGGATTAGGCTAAACTATCATGAGGAATCGGGGTTTAGCATCTCAGGAGACACCATAGGAACACATGAGCATTGTTAGATAGAAAATATACTACTAGTGCGATCCGGTGCACTTGTCGGAAGCAAACAAGTTTTTGGCGCCGTTGCCGGGGAACTTCTTTTTATTTGGGAAGTTAGATCGTTTTTAGGTGTCTATTCTTTATTCGTTATTCTTTGATTATATGTGAATATTTGTTCTTAATTCGTATTTGTCTTCTCTTGTTGGACTGGATAATCGCTTTTCTGTTAGTATTTTATATGCATATATCTCCCACAGACAATTTAGTTCCTCTGGACTTAGAAATTGAAGCTACATTGAGAAGGAATAGGGCCGAGAGGAGAAGGAAACTTCTACAAGACAAAACAGTTGCATTCATTCTTGAGGAAGAAACTCATTTTTCTGATTCATTATCACTTGATTCACCATCATCAAGGGAATCCGCTACTCAATTTCCTAAAACCGCTAACATGGCAGAGGAGCAGTACCAGAGAAGCACCCTTGAGGATTATTTAAGCAGCTCAGTATCACAATTCTTTACTAGCATTGCACGTCCTAAAGTGCAAGCTCACAACATCAACTACCCACATTCTTTAATTCATTTAATACATGGGAATTTATTCCAAGGATTACCTAATGAAGACCCCTATGCACATTTGGCAACGTTCATTGAAATATGCAACACTGTTAAGATTGCTTGTGTGCCAGATGAAGCCATTAGACTCAGCCTATTCTCATTTTTATTGGCAGGAGAGGCCAAAAGGTGGTTTACTCATTTAAGGGTAACAATTTGAAAACTTGGGATGAAGTTGTTGAAAAGTTCCTAAAGAAATACTTCCCAGAGTCCAAGAATGCGGAAGGGAAAGCTGCAATCTCTTCATTTCATCAGTTCCCTCATGAATATCTGAGTGAAGCATTGGAGGTTCAGAGGTTTATTGAGAAGAACTCCCACCCATGGGTTTTCCGAGCCAATTCAATTGAATATGTTTATAGATGGGTTGAGACCACAAACCAAGCAATTGCTAGATGCTTCTGCAGGGGGAAAGATAAAACTGAAGACCCCGGAAGAAGCAACTGAGCTAATTGAGAACATGTTAGCCAGTGATCATCTCATTCTATGAGACAGAACCCATCAACCCACGAAGAAAAGCTTGTTAGAGCTATCATCACATGACGCTTTATTGGCACAGAACAAGTTTCTTTCTAAGCCACTTGAGATTTTAACAGAAACACTCGGTAAGCTACCAACTAAGTTGTCTATTGGTCAACCTACGCACTCGTCTATTTTGCAGGTTACAGGTTGTACCATCTGTGGTGAGGCTCATGAAACAGGCCAATGTATTCCCACTGAAGAAAACACTCAAGAAATTCATTATATGGGAAATCAACAACAACAAGGGTATACTCAAGGAGGATTTTTAGGCTTCCAACAGGGTCCCTATAATCAACAAGGACAGTGGAGGACACCCTGGCAACCAGTTCAACAAAGACCAGAGTGGGCCTTCAAACAGGCCCATCCAACAAGGGCCTAACATATTCTAAAGGACTACTAAGCTGAAGGAGACCTTGACTCAGTTTATGCAGGTAACAATGTCAAATCATAAAAGCACTAAGTCAGCACTGAAGAACCTTGAGGTCCAAATGGGACAACTGGCCAAGCAGATAGCTGACAAGTCATCCAACAATTTTGTGGCAAATAAAGAACAGAATCCCAAGGAGGAATGCAAAGTTGTGATGACAAGAAGTAAGAGGTTTGTGGAAGTTGAGGATGAAGAAAGTGTAGTGCACAAGGAGAAAGCGGCTGAAAAGAAAGGTACTAAAGTTAAGAAAAATGATGTGAGAGGTCAAGGCAATCAGGAAAAAGGGAAACAAATAATGGTCCAAAATAAAGAATTGAAGGACCAAGAAAAAGAAAAAGAAATATAAAATGAAAAAAATGAAAAAGAAGAAAAAAATAAGAATGCAAAGAAGAGTAGAAGTAAAAAGTTGTGGATGAAGGTGTGGAAGTACCATATCCCGTGGTACCTTCCAAGAAAGAAAAAGATCGTCATCTGGTGAGATTTTTAGATATTTTCAGGAAACTGGAAATAACCATGCTCTTCGGAGAAGCTTTGTTGCAGATGCCACTCTACTCCAAATTCTTGAAGGATATGTTAACAAGGAAACATAAGTATATTCACCAGGAAAACATCGTAGTGGAAGGAAATTGTAGTGCAGTGATTCAAAAGATCCTTCTACCCAAGCATAAAGATCCTAGGAGTGTAACTATTCCTTATTCAATTGGAGAAGTCACTGTGGGAAAAACACTTATTGACCTGGGAGCCAACATTAATCTAATGCCACTCTCCATGTGCAGAAGATTGGGAGAATTGGAGATAATGCCAACTAGAATGACTTTACAACTAGCTGATCGCTCCATTACCAGGCCATATGGAGTAATTGAAGATGTGTTGGTCAGAGTGAAACATTTTATCTTCTCGACACATTTTGTGGTAATGGATATCTGTGAAGATACTGACATTCTTGTAATATTAGGAAGGCCATTCATGTTGATCGCAAGCTGCATAGTTGATATGGGTAGGAGGAAACCGGAGTTGGGTTTTGAAGATTAGAAAATTGATTTTGATTTATTTGTTGAAGACAAGCTTGCTCCAGAACAAAATGTTTGCTTACAGGTAATGGAAGGAGGTCAAGAGGTTCTGACGGTAAGAACCGAAACTTAAGATCACCCAGTGAGGTAAATGTGTCAAGCTAATGACGTTAAAGAAGCGCTTCCTGGGAGGCAACACAGTTTTAATTTTTGTTATCATAGTTTTTGCATGCATTTGATCATTTGGAACTTGCTGTATAATCTGTACATTGGAGTTTATCAGCTTATCCTTGAATGTTAGATATAAGGGTTTCAACTTGTTTAAGAAGGGACTAAAAAATGGATTAGAAAACATTTTTTGAAAAAAGACAGTCCTTTCGCTAAGCGCAAGCCTCGCGCTAAGTGCATCTTTGGTCATGCGCTAAGCCGAGAGTCGAAAGCGCTTAGCGCCCAACCCTTGCATCTAATGCTGATTTGATCCACTAAGCTGGCCAAGGCTGAGCTAAGCCAACTTCAATTCGATCTGAATTCGGCTAAGCTACAGTCTAATCGCTAAGCCCATCATACGCTTTGGCTAAGCACGAGTCATTGCCGCCAAGCTCATTTCTTTGCGGCCAGAACTGGGGTTCATGGAGCTGAGCGCCAATCATGGTGGCTAAGCTGACCTTCTTGCGGCCTAAACTCAATTTGATTGAGCTAAGCGCCATTCATGGTAGCTAAGCTCAAATGCTTGCAGCAGTCATAGCGCTGAGTGATTCTATTGTCTGCTCAGCGCCACTCGTCTGCACTCAAAATGCATGATTTTAGCTAAGCAGTCCCAGAACCCGACTTAGTGAGAGTTGCAGGCTTTCTATTCTACAGATCTTGCTAAGCGATCCGATCCACGCGCTAAGCCTAACTCTAAAAATGAAAAGAAGCTTAGCGCAAGGGTTCGCTAAGCGACAGGCCTTGAGAAACCAAACGTCTCTCGAGTTCGCTTAGCACAACATTTCGCTAAGTGAGAGAGTAAAAAATAGCTGAGTGAAGTGTAACATCAGTACACTCACACGTGCCTAAGCATTTTCACATAAACATTCCCTTTTCTCTCTCTCATTCAAAATCTCTCAATCTTACATCTGCATGCCCCAAGCATTTTCTTACTGCATTATCTCAGTCCAACCAAAGCTTCAATGATACAAGTAAGTTCACTGCTACCTTTTTTCTACTATTTTGCTGAAATTTAGGTTAGACAACCTTAAATCTAGCTTTAAGAATTATAGGATATTAATCTTTTTAGAAGTAGTTAGAGTTTAGGACTCTGTGTAGGTTGTCTTGTGTAAAATATGTTGAGAACTTTGCATCTGTGATATGCCTATTAAAGGCCTCAATATTGGAAAAAAAATGCATTGCGCTTTCTGTGTTTTTTCTGGAAAACGCGATGAACTCGCTCAGCGCGCTTGCTGCGCTAAGCGAGTTCATCAATATTCATTGAATATTTGCGTTTTTCGAAAGAACTCGTTGAGCGAGCTTATCGCGCTAAGAGAGTTTATCTTTTGAGGATGAATATTCATCCTCTTGATAAAGAACCTGTGGCTAAGCGAGGATGATTCGCTAAGACCAGGTAACTTAGTCAAATTTGTGTTGATAACCGCGCGCTAAGCCGAGCTTCCATAGGCCAAGTGCAATTCATTGCGGAATTTTTTGAGCTGAACGACCCTGTTCGCTAAGCTCCAATACTTAGTGGAATTTTTATTATGTTTATCGCCGCTAAGTGTAGCTTATGAGGAGCTAAGCACATATCCTTGCGCTAAGCGGTAGTATATTTTGTGAAGGTTCGCTAAGTGAATCCTATCTCGATAAGCAGCCGTTATCTTTCTTTCAACTTGACTTTTGCAGTTGTTTGGATCCCTTTCTTGCAGATGGCATCAAGAAAAAGGGCAAGAACCGATGACATCCCTTCATCATCCAACCCAGCTCCTCTGACAGCAGCCATGGAACCATATGTCCAACACTCACATACTGTAATCCCTATGCTGCAAAGTTTATTTAGGGGGCAGTTGATGATCATGTATAACCAGTAGGAGTTGTCTCACAATAGGCCAATCATATCTATGGAGCATTTTCTTGAAAAAGTGGCCAGGCCTAAAGCTCAGCTTCCATTGGAGAGATCCCATGAGGTTGTTCCTCTTGAGCTTGCACCAGCAAGGACTGAGCCGATACCAGTTGAGCACAACCTCCAGTAGTGGATCCACCTCCTTCTCCCGAGCTTGAAATATTGTCTCCTCCACCAGCTCTAGCTCCATCTCTGATAATCATCTGATGAAGATGCTGCCCCTCCTGATTCACCATCTTGCAATATAGATGATGGTTTTGACTTTTTTGATTGGATGAATTGCTGACTAATTCTCCAATTTGGACACTGATTTCCTTTTCGGATTATTATTATTATTATAATTATGGTTTTAGTACAGTTTTTCCTTTATGTCTACATACACTGCTAGTTTTATTTATGATTAGTTGATTTGCTCATCCTAAAGCATTTTGAACAGTTTAACTTGGTTTTTAATGATATGGTAGTGAAGCACTTTTATTGATTTGTGAAAATGGTTGTGTGCTTTTATTTTGAATTGAATGCATGATTTTGATGGAGTTTGTGTTCCTTTTCATGAGTTTGAACAAGTGTGTATGTTAAACAAAGAAAGAGCAAGAATGTGAACTTGCATTTAGAATTGTTAGTCAGTAGACAGATTGATTGAGAAAGAAAAGTTTGAACCAAAATCGGTGAGAGTGTGATCTTACACTGTGAGTGAACGACTAGCTGTGAGTAATAATCCTTGCATGAATCTCTGAATTTTGGAATGAAATGTATAAATGAGGACATGATGAAGGCCATGATTGTGCATATACAAGCCTTTTGACAAAAAAGCTTACCTTGAATGATAATTATACCCATTGCACCCTTTATGAGTTGAATGATTTTGTCAATAATTGAACCCTGAACCTGAATGATTATCTCCAGATATCCTGTTTAGATTCTAGGAGAGCATATGGTTCAAGGCAAATTTACCACAAATTTGGGGGAGTGGAACTAATTGGGGTGCAAAGAAAAAGATAAAGCATCAGGACACATAACACATAAGTTGTGTGATAAAAAAAAAGCAATCAAAGGAAATGTGTGCTGATGTAATAAGGTCAAAAGCAAATGAAAGTGAAAAGCTAGTGAGCAAGCCAATTGTATTAAAAAGACCATTGGGATAAGTCTAGGATTTTTGCTCTCTTAGAATCTAAGCCTTTGAATCCTAGAAAAACCAATGAATTTTTGTAGCCAAGCCTCACTACAAGCCTAGGAAAGTCCTTCTGATTCTGTTTATACATTTGACTTTATGGCATGAGATGAAGTGCAAAGATTGGATCTCTTGTTAGTTGTTATAAATGAATAGCTTAAACACTTGTGCTTGAGTGAAACAGTAGCCATGAAACTGTGATTTAAGCTACTTTCCTTGATATCTGTCTTATGCCTAACTTCATCTAATTGTTCAGGTTACATTTTATTCTTCTCTTTGGATAACTACCTGCCTTGGGAAAGGCAAGTGATGAGGGCATTTTACTTCATTCTCTTATCATGCAATCAGTAACTTTTGTTGCATACACCTTTGTACATAGTCACTGCATGTTATTGTCACTTAGGGACCATTGAACTGTTCTTTATTTGCTTAAGGACAAGCCAAACTGTAAATTTGGGGGAGTTGTTAGTCGGTGAATATGACTAACTTTTGTGTATAAAACTTGTGTAAATTGTATCAAACTCCTCTAATTTATGGTTATTTTGTAGTGTTATAGGTTCTTTTAATTAAAGGTAGGTAATAAATACTTAGTAATTCTGTTTTGTGTGTTTAATAATCATTTTCTCTTAATTTCAGGTTAATTTGGCAAGTTTTGGAGTGTTGATTTTCACCTTCTCGCTAAGCCAATCTACTGGATTAGCGAGCGTCCGCTAAGGGCAACACTCATTGGCTAAGCGTGAGGAAGAATCTGGAAGAAGATGAGCTATACAGGTTCACTGAGTGCACTGCTTTATCTCGCTAAGCCCACCGCTTCAGTCCATTCACTGAGCGAGAAAAGCACGCGCTAAGCTGAAATTCACTAATGTGCGCTAAGCGTTTCAGAATTGCGCTAAGCGCACGAGCACGAACAAAGCCACCTATTTAAGCCTGAAATCAGATTTAGAGAAGGAAGTTTGGGCTGAGAGCTGAAGCTTTGCATGTCTAGTGATTCTAGAGAGAGAAAGGTCCAAGTTCCAGAGAGTTTTAAGAGATTTTGCTGTGTGAAGATCTGTAGAGACCAGAACTTGAAGAGGAAGCTGTTCTAAGAGCTTGAGATGAGTTTGTGAGTGGTTGTGAGATCCTAGAGGTGAAGGAGACATCCTCACCACTTGTATTTTTGCAATCTTTCATCTTGTTCTTCTCTTTGTTGTAAAGGAGGCTTCCTGGTTATGGAAAGCTAAAATCCTCTGTTGGATCTTCCCTGTAGGTACTTGATGTAAATATCTTTCTATCTATTTAATGATGTTTTGTGTGTTCTCTGTGCTATCAACTTTTCATTCTAGTATGCCTTTACCTTGATCACGTAGATGCATGCTTTGTTAGGGTCATTCAACAGTGGAAACTGGTCTGATTTTGATGACCTTGATAGGAGAGGGCTAAGTTGTTGTACTATCACGAGGAATCGGGGTGCGATAATTTAGTTGTAGTATGTTTGTCTTAATGCAATCCTGGTTGAGTTTAGTCCAACAAGAGGAATTTGAGGATGATGCTTGATCAGGATTAGGCTAAACTATCATGAGGAATCGGGGTTTAGCATCTCAGGAGACACCATAGGAACACATGAGCATTGTTAGATAGAAAATATCCTTTTAGCATTAGGAACCTATTAGGAAGACCAACGCGTTTTCTACTTGTTTTTACACATCATTTCTCTCGCGTGATTTTCCTTTTTGCATAGATAGTTTACATACCTGTTCATATTCACACTTAGATTTTCACACCAGACACCTATTTACTGAAATAGCTTACCAAGTAACACAAGTTCCCCGAGAGTTCGATACTCGGTTCTTACCGTTTTATACTACTTGTGCGATCCGGTGCACTTGCCGGAAGCGAACGTGTGGATGCATTGGAAACATATAGCTTCGACTTTTAATAAAGGAATCCAAACACAAAATTTTAAAAATAAAGAAATTTAAATTGGAGCATTTGAAATTCTCAGAATTTAAAATTCTTTAGAATTTTAAATTGTCTCATCTAAACACACTCTAAGTGTGTTATGAAAATAAGTTTTGTAAAGAACAACAATTAAAGTAAACTCAAGGTTTTCGTGAGTCACTCAAAAAAGATGATAAGCTTGAAAGTTCAAAAGAACACTCAAAGTGTCATTGGTTGTGTACTGCAATGAAGAAGTCAACATGTTCACTGGATGAAGAGAAAAACTTCAATTCGTGTGAAGTAGTCAACAACTAATGGACAATTTTTTTTTATCATAATTGTTCTTCATTATGCAATTCTGATATACCTTCAAAAGTTTATCATAATTGTTCTTCGGAATGCAAAATTTTAGAACAAACTTAGACCTATCATGTCAAGTATAGTTGGCACACTTTCAACTTCTTCCAAAAGTTGTTGTAGAGCTAAGGGCCCTACTTTCAACTACTATTTTCTTGGGGCATTTCAAACTTGAAGCAAGCTTTTGAAGAGAGAGAAGAAGATACCATGTTATCATAATGGCTAGTTTGACTTTTGTGTCTATAAAATTGTTAGAGGTCATCTGCAGAAGAGGCGAGAAAAGGTAGGAGACCACCTATGGAGTGAAAAAATGAAAATTACATCCTCTCCACCCTCCATAATCCTTCAATGTGCTGAAAGGAAGAAAATGAGGTGAAGTAAAACCAAATCACCAATGAAGATCCAAACCATGAGAGTTGTTTTGTTGTAAAATACCCTCAAACATATTCTCTTAGTTTGTAATCTATATGTATCCCAAATCATCGATGATCACTATGAATGACAAATTCTTTGGAAACAAGGTAATGTTCCCAAGTTTGGAGGGCTCTTATTAAGGCATAAAGCTCTTTATCATAGGTGGGGTAGTTGAGGATGGCACTATGAAGTTTTTCACTAAAATAAGCAATAGGGTGCCCACCTTGTAACAATACAACTCCAACTCCTACTTCAGAGACATCACATTCTAGCTCAAAATTTTTAGAAAAGTCAGGAAGAGCTAGAACAAGTGCCTTAGTAAGCTTTTCTTTGAGAAAAACAAAGGCTTGCTCTTGTTTTTCACCCCAGGTAAATGCCACATTCTTCTTCACCAACTCATTGAGAGGTGATGCAATTGTAGAGAAATTAGAAACAAACCTTCTATAGAAGCTTGCTAACCCATGTAAACTCCTAATATCTCCCACACTTTTTGGGATGGGCCATTCTTGGATGGCCTTGATTTTCTCAGGGTCCACTTGGACCCCATTTCTACCAACTACAAACCCTAAGAAAACTATATTATCTACACAAAAGGTACACTTCTCTATATTTTCATAGAGGGTGTTTTTCCTAAGGACTTAAAGAACTTGCCTAAGATGTCCTAATTGATCATCTAGGCTCCTACTGCACACTAAAATATCATCAAAATAAACAACTACAAATCGACCTATGAAATCCCTTATGACATGATGCATAAGTCTCATAAATGTGCTTGGTGCATTAGTGAGCCCAAAAGGCATCACTAGCCATTCATACAAACCAAACTTGGTCTTGAAAGCGGTTTTCCACTCATCACCCTTTTTCATCCTAATTTGGTGATAACCACTTTTAAGATCAATTTTTGAAAAGATATTGGCACCATGCAACTCATCAAGCAAATCATCAAGTCTAGGAATGGGGTGCCTATACTTTACAGTAATGTTGTTGATGGCCCTGCAATCTATACACATTCTCCACGTACCATCCTTTTTGGGCACCAACAACACTGGCACAACACATGGGCTTAGGCTCTCTTGGACCCAGCCCTTCTCCAACAATTCTTTAACTTGAGACTCTATCTCCTTAGTCTCCTAAAGGTTAGTCCTATAGGTTGGCCTATTAGGAAGGCTTGCTCTTGGTATGGAAGCAATGCCTTCCAAGGTTATTTTGATGATGCCAAAGAATCAAGAGTCAAGCAAAATCCAAAGATTCAAGAATCAAGCTTCAAGTTTCAAGATTCAAGACTCAAGAATCAAGATTCAAAGAATAATCAAGATCAAGATTCAAGACTCAAGATTCAAGAATCAAGAGAAGACTCAATCAAGATAAGTACTAAAAAAGTTTTCCAAAACATTGAGTAGCACAAGATGTTTTCACAAAATCATTACCAAAGAGTTTTACTCTTTGGTAATCGATTACCAGAAGGTAGTAATCGATTACCAGTTGATGTCATCATTTTATCCTGTTTCTTAACCCTTTTTGTCACCATTTTAATTATTGATTAGCCTTAATTGTCAAATTAATTATGCAGTTTTATCATTTGGGCCTACTGGATTAATTGTGTTTTTAATTTAATTTCAGGAGAATTATAAGCAATTGGGCTTGAATCCGAAATTGGGCTTGAACTTGAAGAGAGCAGACAATTTTATCCTACCAAATCTTATCTTATCTAGATTTTATCTCATCTAGATATTATTTCATCTAGATTTTATCTTATCTTATCTAGATTTTATTCCATCTAGATTTTATTTTATCAAATCTTATCTTATCTTGTCCAGATTTTATTTTATTAATGGGCTTGGACTTAAAACAGATTTGTAAGCTTTGGGGCTGAGAACCTATATAACAGCACCAAGGTTTTAGTTTTTAGAGTCCTTTTTGTTTTGGAGAGGAGAATAATTCTAGTATTCTCCACTTTCTACTACAATTTCATTTTCTACTGATTAATGGAAGGCTAAGTCTCCAACATTGTTTTCTCTTGAGGATCAAGCACAACTCTCTTTGAGGTTTTATTATTACTATTGAATTCTAATCATTTTTTCCTCTTCACCAATTACTCTGTATTTGTTGCTATTAATCCATGCATGCTTAGTGCTTGATTAATTGTCTCTATGCTTAATTTACGTTCATGCTTAATAATCAGTTTCGTTCATGATTAATTGGTGCATTTGTTGCTTAATCACATAATGACTACCTTATGTTAAATTTCGCTTAGTAATTTATTTTAGGGTTGGATTAAGTGGTTGAACTGATAAAGGATAAATTCTCGTAACCTAGGATAAGAGACTTGCTTGTGAATCAAGGGGAAACAACATATTTTAATTATGATATTTTCTAATTAAAATTTGCTCGTTGTTTAATTTACAAAAACAAACAACCCCCCAATTCGTTACTGTTTTATTACTATCTGTTATGAACGTTTGGTTGACCATTGCTCGTTGGGAGACGACCTAGGATCACTTCCTAGATACTGCATTTTTAATGTTTATTTGATTCAGGTACGACCTCCATCAAATTTGGCACTGTTACCGAGGAGCAGTGGGCCAAAGGTTCATAATAGTGTTTAGTTATCTTATTTTGTGTAGCGTTCTGTTTTGCATTTCAGTTGCATCTCCTTTTTAGTGACTGATTCAGCTTTGTGTTTTGCCGTGAACAATGCTGAACAGTGATTAGCGACTGGAAATTAGCGACTAATTTTGCAATTTAATTAGCGATTTTTGTTTTGATAGTTAGAGTTGTTATTTTTGGCAGATTTTTTGTGTGGTAACTTCTTTTGATCCATATTTTGTGTGAAAAATACCAGGAGCACTTGGTGTGGCAGTATTTGAGAGAGACAAAAATTTTGGGAACTTGTTTTTAGCAAAACTTAAAACGACCATAACTTTTGCTCCGGGTATCAGAATAACTATTATTATATATGCATTTGGGGTAGAAAAAAATTTCCCATTCTATGACAACACGCCGAAGCTAGTTGGGTTCTCCCAAACTCCAAAAATCAGCCGTTTACTAAGTTTTTTTTATTTTTCAAGTATTATTGTCCTATTTTTCTAAACTTTGCTTAGGTAGTTTTCATAGTTAGACTTTGAATTTTTGTTTGAAAATTTTTGTGCTATCTTTTCATGATTTTAGGGTGTTCCTCACAAAATTTCAGCTCATTTTGATATCATTTACCCCCTTGTTAGGTGCTTGTTGAGAAACACATTATTTGCTGCATATAGTGCATGACTAGGGGCAATCTAGGTGATTTACAACCCTTTGATCCTGAAATAGATAGAACCTTTCATAGATTAGTTAAGCATAGTGTGCATCTTGGTCATTCTATGCATTTTGAGCATTTTGAGCATTCTGTTGAGGGTGATTCTGAATATTCTGATTTTGAGCATTCCACTACTAATTTTCATACTGAGAACATGGCTCAACCTCCACCTCATGAGAGGACTCTTAGGGAGATGGCTGCACCTGATTTCACTTATGAAAACTTGTGCATTCAATATCCTGATGAAGGTGTTCAATATGTTCTCAAGACTGGACTAATACATTTGCTGCCCAAGTTTCATGGTCTTGCAGGTGAAGATCCTTATAAGCATCTTAAGGAGTTCCATATTGTTTGTTCCACCATAAAGCCCCCTGATGCCCAAGAAGATCATATCTTTTTAAAGGCTTTTCCTCATTCTCTGGAGGGAGTGGCAAAAGATTAGCTATACTACCTTGCTCCCAGGTCTATTTTCAGTTGGGATGACCTTAAGAGGGTGTTCTTGGAGAAATTCTTTCCTGCATCTAGGACCACTGCCATTAGAAAAGACATTTCAGGCATCAAGCAACTTAGTGGAGAAAGCTTGTATGAGTACTGGGAAAGATTCAATAAATTGTGTGCAAGCTGCCCTCACCACCAGATTTTTGAGCAACTCCTTCTTCAATATTTCTATGAGGGACTTAGCAACATAGAGAGGAGTATGATTGATGCTGCCAGTGGTGGAGGTCTTGGTGATATGACCCCTGCTGAGGCTAGGAATTTGATTGAGAAGATGGCTTCCAACTCCCAACAATTAGTGCAAGAAATGATGCTATTGTCCTTAGAGGAGTCCATGAGGTGGCCACAGATTCATCTTCATCTACTGAAAATAAAAAGCTAGAAGGAAAACTTGATGCCTCGGTCAACCTGGTTACTCACCTTGCCATGAATAAGAAATCTACACCTGTTGCAAGAGTCTGTGGTCTATGTTCTTCTGCAGATCACCATACAGATCTCTGTCCTTCTTTGCAGCAATCTGGAGTCAATGAGCAACCTGAAGCTTATGCTACAAACATTTATAATAGACCTCCTCAGCAAAAAAACCAACAACAACAAAATAATTATGACCTTTTGAGCAATAGATACAATCCAGGTTGGAGGAATCATCCAAATCTGAGATGGAAAAGTCCTCCACAACAACAACAGCTTGTCCCTCATTTCCAGAATGCTGCTGGTCCAAGCAAGCCATATGTTCCTCATCCAATACAGCAACAGCAATAGCAGCAGTCACAACAAAGACAATAAGCAACTGAGGCTCCTCCTCAACCTTCCTTAGAAGAGTTAGTGCGGCAAATGGCCATCCAGAATATGCAATTTCAGCAAGAGACAAGAACCTTCATTCAGAGTCTGACAAATCAGATGGGGCAGATAGCTATTCATATGAACCAAGCTCAGTTCCAAAATTTTGACAAATTGCCTTCACAAACTGTGCAGAATCCGAAAAATGTGAGTGCCATCACCTTGAGGTATGGCAACCAAATTCAAGTGCCTCCACCAGTAGCAGCACCTGCACCTGAACTTGTCAAGCTTCATTCTACACCTGAAAAAGAGGATGAGATAGTTGCACAAAAGAAAAAGCTTCCTAACAAAAATTTTCATGCAGGTGGACCTTCTTCTAGTAATTCTGACTTACAGCAGGCTCCTATCCCTCTTCCATTCCCACCTAAAGCAATTCCAAACAAAAAAATGGAAGAAGCGGAAAAGGAGATCTTGGAGACTTTCAGGAAACTAGGGGTGAACATACCTCTGCTAGATGCCATCAAGCAAATTCCAAGATATGCCAAGTTTCTAAAGGAGATGTGCACACAATAAAGGAAGCTTAAAGGCAATGAAAGGATTAGCATGGGTAGAAATGTGTCAGCATTGATAGGTAAATTTGTTCCTCACATTCTTGAGAAATGTAAGGACCCAGGTACTTTCTGTATACCTTGCATTATTGGGAACAATAAATTTAAGAATGCCATGCTAGATCTAGGAGCATCAGTTAGTGTCATGCCTCTGTCCATTTTCAATTCTTTATCTCTTGGACCTTTGCAATCTACATATGTGGTGATTCATTTGGCAAATAGAAGTGTTGCTTACCTCGCAAGTTTCATAGAGGATGTGCTAGTTCGGGTTGGTGAACTTATTTTTCCTGTTGATTTTTATGTTCTTAATATGGAAGCGGGATTTTCCCGTGGTTCAGTTCCAATTATTTTAGGCAGGCCATTTATGAAAACAGCCTGAACAAGATTGATGTTTATGTTGGCACATTGTCTATGGAATTTGGTGATATTGTTGTTCATTTAAAAATTCTTGATGCCATGAAACATCCATCTGAGGATCATTCTGTTTTTCGTGCTGAGATAATTGATAAGATTATTGATGATTATATGTTTGATTTTGACAATGTTCTTCATGGTAGGAAACATCCATTTTTATCTGATTTGTATACTTATCATTCCTTATGCATTGAATCTGAATCTGAGTTTGAATTTGATCATGTGTCTGATTTTTATGCTGAGAATGAATCTGAATTTGAGTCTGGTTCTGATTTTCTGGGTGTTGTACCTCTTGATCTTGATTTTTTAGAGTCAGAATGCACTAACCATGTTGCAGGAAGTACATATACTTCTGACTTGCTTTATGAGGTACAGGCTGAGGAACCTTCTTCTTCTCCTACCATGGTTCCTCCCACTGTTCAGCCACCACCCACACCAGACTTGAAGCCCTTACTAGCAACCCTCAAATATGCTTACATGAAGGACAAGGAAAAATTTCCAGTGATCATCTCTGCCTCCCTTGCTGTTGAGCAAGAGGAGAAGTTGTTGCTAGTTCTCAAGAAGCACAAGAAAGCCATTGGATGGACTTTAGCAGACATTCCTGGTATTAGCCCATCTACATGCATGCATAGGATACTTTTAGAGGATGAGACTAAGTTAGTGAGGCAGCCACAACGACGACTTAACCCCGTCATTCTAGATGTGGTGAAAAAGGAAGTGACCAAGCTCTTGTAAGCTGGAATCATCTACCCCATTTCTGAAAGCCAGTGGGTGAGTCCAATCCAAGTGGTTCCTAAGAAGACAGGCCTCACAATGATCAAGAATGAAAATGATGAGCTTATCCCCATAAAAGTGCAAAACAACTGGCGAGTCTGCATTGATTATAGGAGGCTGAATCTGGTAACCAGAAAAGATCATTTTCCCCTGCCTTTCATTGATCAAATGCTTGAGCTCTTGGCAGGTAAGTCTCATTACTGTTTTCTTGATGATTTTTTTGGTTATTTACATATTCATATTGCTCCTAAGGATCAAGAAAAAACCACATTCACCTGTCCCTTTGGCACTTTTGCCTATAGGAGGATGCCCTTTGGCCTATGCAATGCCCCTGGCACCTTCCAGCGGAGTATGCTTAGCATTTTCAGTGACTTTTTAGAGAGTTGCATAGAGGTGTTTATGGATGATTTTACTGTTTAGGGATCCTCTTTTGATACATGTTTGGATAGTCTGGATAGAGTTCTTAGTAGATGCATTGAAACTAACCTTGTGCTGAATTTTGAAAAATGTCACTTCATGGTAGAACAATGTATAGTTTTAGGGCATATCATTTCCAGTAGAGGCATAGAGGTAGACCCTGCAAAAATAGATGTTATTTCACAATTGCCTTACCCCTCTTGCATGTGAGAGGTTCGTTCTTTTCTTGGTCATGCAGGGTTTTATAGGCGCTTTATCAAGGATTTTATCAAAGTGACCCTTCCACTATCCAATCTCCTGCAAAAGGAGGTGGAGTTTGATTTTGATGACCGATGTAAAGAGGCTTTTGATTGCCTCAAGCGTGCGGTGACTACCACCCCTATCATTCAGGCACCTGATTGGACAGCCCCATTTGAGCTAATATGAGATGCATCCAATTACGCATTGAGGGCTATCCTTGCTCAAAAGATTGATAAGCTGCCTCAGGTGATCTACTACGCTTCCAGAACTTTGGATGCTGCTCAAGAAAATTACACTACCACAGAGAATGAGCTATTAGTGATAGTTTTTGCTCTTGAAGAATTTCGTTCATATTTGCTTGGTACTCGTGTTATTGTTTATATTGACCATGCAGCTCTGAAGTACCTATTGAAGAAGGTTGAATCAAAGCCTAGATTGATCAGGCGGATGCTTTGGCTCCAAGAGTTTGATTTGGAGATCCATGATCGGAGTGGTGCACAGAACCTCGTGGTTGACCATCTGAGTAGGATTGAGCGTGTATCTACGGACTCACCCATTCAGGATGAATTTCCGGATGACCATTTGTACATTCTGTATAGTATTTCTGAGTCTTTCCCCACTCCTTGGTTTGCTAATATTTTGAATTATTTGGTTGCTTCTGTTTTTCCTCCCTTAGCATCTAAAGCTCAAAATGATAAAATTAAGAGCGATGCTAAGCATTATATTTGGGATGACCCCTATTTGTGGAAGTTATGCAGTGACCAGGTTATTAGGAGATGCATTCCAGACCATGAGATTGACTCAGTCTTGTAATTCTTGCATTCTTCCGCACCAGGTGGCCATCTTGGCATACAGAGGACAACTCGCAAGGTGCTTGACTGCGGTTTCTCTTGGCCCACCATCTTCAAGGATGCGTGGAGAATCTGGAGCACTTGTGAGCCTTATCAGAGAGCAGGCGGCTCACCTTTATGAAGACAACAAATGCCTCAACAACCCATGTTATTCTGTGAGGTGTTTAATGTCTGGGGTATAGATTTTATAGGGCCTTTCCCTGTCTCTTTTGGTTTTGTTTATATTCTCCTTGCTGTTGATTATGTTTCAAAATGGGTGGAAGCCAAACCCACCAGAACTAACGATGCTAAGGTCGTTGTGGATTTTGTTAGATCTAATTTGTTTTGCTGGTTTGGAATCCATAGAGTCATCGTTAGTGATCAAGGCACCCATTTTTGTAACAGATCCATGTATGCCTTGCTAAAAAAGTATAGGGTCGTGCACATAATTTCCACACCATACCACCCCCAAACTAATGGGCAGGCTGAGAATTCAAATAGGGAGATAAAAAGGATCTTGGAGAAGATTGTGCAGCCGAACAGAAAGGATTGGAGCACCAGGCTAGATGATGCTCTTTGGGCGCATAGGACTGCCTACAAAGCACCCATAGGAATGTCTCCTTATCAGGTTGTCTTTGACAAGGCATGTCATCTTCCTGTAGAGATAGAGCACAAAGCCTACTAGGCTGTAAAGACCTGCAACTTCTTTATTGATCAGGCTGGAGAGGAAAGGAAGTCGCAACTAAGTGATCTAGATGAGATTCATTTAGAAGCCTATGAGAATTCCAAATTCTACAAGGAGAAGACCAAGAAGTTCCATGACAGCTTGATAGCTAAGAAGGACTTCGTGGTTGGACAGAAAGTTTTATTGTAAAACTCTAGGTTCAGACTCATGAGTGGTAAGTTGAGGTCAAAGTGGATTGGTCCTTTTGTGGTGACTAATGTTTTTCCTTATGGTACAGTTGAGATCAAAAGTGAGTCCACAGATAAGAGCTTCAAGGTCAATGGACACCAGCTGGAACCATTCCTCACAAATCCCTCCTTAGTGGATGTAGTGGTGGAAGAGACCTCATTACTTCACCCTACTTCTCTTCCACCATGACTTAGGGAGTTTTCTTTTTCTATCTCCTTCTTTACTTTTATTGCACTTGTCCAAATTTATTGATTGTTTTTATTGTTCTTGATCTTATGATTGTGCTACATTGAGGACAATGTGTTGTTTAAGTGTGAGGGGGGGGGGGGGGGAGATTGTTCTTTAATTTTGTTGGGTATTCTAGTTTAATTTTATTAGTTTTTTTGTTTTAGGTTAATTTTGTTATTTTTGTTTTATTTTTGTGTACAACATTGCATGTTCCTCTTTGAATTTTGGGTTATGTACAGGTAATGGGTTATTGTTTTTGAAATAGGAGTTTCTTGGCATTTTGTGAATTGAAACCCTTGTTTTTCTCTACATGTCAAGTTAGTTTTGAAAGTTTGAATTCAAGTTGATAGATTTACCATTGGTGAGAATTTGAGCCATCATCATCTATTTTATTCGGTGTGTTTTGCCCCATTGATTGCTTGCACAATAGCCTTGGCTTGACTCTTGTTGATACTTCTTGCTTCACATGCATGTTGGGAGATGATTTAGGCATTTTATTCTTATAAGCCTCTAGCCAAATGAGCTTACCTTGAATTAATTCCTTTGATAGCCCCTTTGAGCCTATGTTCCCCTTTCTTTGTTTTGAAGCTCATTACAAGCCTTAAGTGAAAAACCATGATTTCACCCACCCTTAAGGAATTTTGGAGCTTTGGAATTGTTTTGGGAATAAGTGTGAGGGGGGGGGGGGGGGGGTATGTGTCATTGGATGATATGTTTTCATTGGCCATGCTTGATGATGTATACATATATTGCCTAATTGTTGTTTTATTTTTCAAATGCTTTCAATTGCTACTGTCCACATTAAAAAAAAATCAAATAAAAACAAAAATGAAGTTGAATAAATGAGGTCTTGGTTTGAAGACTTGGATTGGTTGAAGACTTGGTTGATTTTGTTTTTGGTTTACTTTTTAATGCTTAATTTATAATTTTGGTTTTGGGGTTTACTACTTTTTCTTACTTCCCACTTATTCCCCATTGCTCCTCTATTCCTTTGGGTTTTAGCTACTATCTCATACTTTCATCTACCTTGTCCTTGGCCCCATTACAACCTTAAAAGACCTTTTGATCCTCATGTGCATGTGCTTGTGATGTGGTTGTCAATTTTAGAGTCTTGTCAAGTCTATGTGGTGTTTGTTTTCATGGGTGCTCTGAGAGTAAATAGTAGCCTCTAACACTTGAGAGACAGAGTGCATATCTTGTGAGGCTTTATCACTTTTCATTCTTGGGCTGATTGACTATCTTGCCATGTTTGAGATGCTTGGATGATTTTCATGACGACCTTGACTCTTTAACTCTTTATGTGTTGGATGTTACCCATTCTTTTCATTCCTTGAGATTCATTGAGAAATATGTAATTATTGTTGTGTCTGTCTGTTTCTCTTTAATGTCTTTGGATTTGTACCTTGCTTTGTTTTTTTTTTTTTTTGCCTAGGAGTGCAAAAGGCTAACTGTGAGGGGATTTGATGTGTCATCATTTTCTCCTATTTCTTAACCCTTTTTGTCACCATTTTAATTACTGATTAGCCTTAATTGTCAAATTAATTATGCAGTTTTATCATTTGGGCCTACTGGATTAATTTTATATTTTTAATTTAATTTCAGGAGAATTATAAGCAATTGGGCTTGAATCCGGAATTGGGCTTGGACTTGAAGAGAGCAGACAATTTTATCCTACCAAATCTTATCTTATCCAGATTTTATCTCATCTAGATATTATTTCATCTAGATTTTATCTTATCTTATCTTATCTAGATTTTATTTTATCAAATCTTATCTTATCTTGTCCAGATTTTATTTTATTAATGGGCTTGGACTTAAAACAAATTTGTAAGCTTTGGGGCTGAGAACCTATATAACAACACCAAGGTTTTAGTTTTAAGAGTCCTTTTCGTTTTGGAGAGGAGAATAATCCTAGTTTTCTTCGTTTTCTACTACAATTTCATTTTCTACTGATTAATGGAAGGCTAAGTCTCCAGCGTTGTTTTCTCTTGAGGATCAAGCACAACTCTCTTTGAGGTTTTTTTTTATTACTATTGAATTCTGATCAGTTTTTCCTCTTCACCAATTACTTTGTATTTGTTGCTATTAATCCATGCATGCTTAGTGCTTGATTAATTGTCTCTGCGCTTAATTTACGTTCATGCTTATTGATCAGTTTCGTTCATGATTAATTGGTGCATTTGTTGCTTAATCACATAATGACTACCTTATGTTAAATTTCGCTTAGTAATTTAATTTAGGATTGGATTAAGTGGTTGAACTGTTAAATGATAAATTCTCGTAACCTAGGATAAGAGACTTGCTTGTGAATCAAGGGGAAACAACATGTTTTAATTATGATATTTTCTAATTAAAATTTGCTTGCTGTTTAATTTACAAAAACAAACAACCTCCCCCAATTCGTTACTGTTTTATTACTATCTGTTATGAACGTTTGGTTGACCATTGCTCGTTGGGAGACGACCTAGGATCACTTCCTAGATACTGCATTTTTAATGTTTATTTGATTCGGGTACGACCTCGATCACCAGTGCTTTAAAACGTTAAGATTTCAAATATCAAGAGTTACAATTTGTGTTTAAACATTTTTATAATTGTGTAATCAATTACACAATACTTGTAATCAATTACCAGTGTTACTAAACGTTTTAATTTTCAAAATTCAAAATGAAGAGTCACATTTGTTGATGTGTAACCGATTACACCTTAATGATAATCGATTACCAGTGACTGATTTAAAAATACATTTCCAAAAGTCACAATTCTTCAAGTGAATTATTTCTGAAGATTCTTTCAAAAGTCACAACTTTTTAAGTGACTAGTTTTTAAAGAAATTACCAAGAGTCACAAGCTTTGACTTGAGTTATGAAGAGATTATAAATGTGGCCATGGCATGAATTTCAAATGATTAACAATCAAGAAATTTATCTTTCAATCTTCTCTCAACATCATTCAATATCTTTCAACTCTTTCTACAGAATTTTCTGATTCATTTATCTTCATCTTTCTAAAAGTTTTTGTTTAATACTTTCTCTTTTAAGAAAATTTTTTTGATAAAAAAATCATGCTATTTATCTTTTTCATTCTCTTCTTCCTTTGCCAAAAGAATGAAGGACTAATCGCCTGAATTCTTTTGTGTCTCTCTTTTCCCTTTCCAAGAGAATTCAAAGGACCCCGCTTGAGAATTCTTTTGATTCTTCCCTTCCCCTTAAGCAAAAGATTTCAAAGGTCTAACCGCCTGAGATATATTTTATTTCCCCTTTACAAAGATTCAAACGACTAACCGCCTGAGAATTCTTTGTCCCAACACATTGGAGGGTACATCCTTTGTGGTACAAGTAGAGGGTACATCTACTTGGAGATTGTTATACTGAGAACAAGAGAGGGTACATCTCTTGTGGATCAGTTCAAGTGGAGGGTACATCCACTTGGGTTTTCAAAGAGAACAAGGGAGGGTACATCCCTTGTGGATCTTGGGCTTGTAAAGGATTTTACAAGGTTAAAAGAAATCTCAAGAACCGCAGGTTGCTTGGGGACTAGATGTAGGCACGGGTTGTTGCCGAACCAGTATAAAATTCTTGTGTTTATCTTCTTCTTCCCTACACTCTTTAATTTCCGCTGTGTACTTTTATTTATCGCTTTTACTTTTGGTTAAGTTTCTATTTCTGTTCTTTACTTTTTTAACTTAGTAGTAAAAGCCTAATTGAATCTAGTAACATTAAGAAGGATAGGTTTTTTAATTAGTCAAGATATGTTCATAATTAATTCAACCCCCCTTCCTAATTATTCTGAGGCCACTTGATCTAACACTTGGGACTAAATCTATTTGGTGTTCTATTCCCCTTAAAGGAGGTAGCCCAGGGGGTATCTCTTTGGGAAATATATCATCAAATTCATGTAAGAGTTCTTGGACCTTTGGGGGCAAGGTCTCAAATGTAGGAATTGTGGCAGTGCTAAGGGATGAGTGCTAAGGGATGTTTCCCTTGATAGGAGAAGGTAGAAAGATTGTTTAAGAAGGAGTTCTCTTTTAATATCACCTTTTGTTGCAAAATGATTTTCCTTCTTAACAATCTTCTTGGAGGAATCCTTTTCCTCTTTTTCCTCCCCCTTGGCCTTTGAAGACAAGGCCTTACTATCCTTCTTTTTCTTTTGTTTTTCTAGTTTTTCTTCCTCAGCCCTCTTATCTTTCATAGTTAGTTGATCTTTGGCCACCTGTGAAGGTGTTTGAGGATGCAACACAAATTTAGTGCCAAGATGGGTGAGGGTAATCTCATTAGTTAGGCCATTGTAAATGATCTTCCTATCAAATTACCACGGCCTTCCTAAAAGAATATGTCCTGCCTCCATAGGAACTATATCACAATTAACTTCATCCTTATATGTCCCAATGGAGAAAGGTACATTTATTTATTGATTAACTATCATTTCCACTTGCCCATTGAGCCATTGAAGTTTATAAGGTTTTAGGTGGGGGATGATAGTGAGGTTCAACTTGGAAACTAATCTTGTCTACAACAATTGCAACAAGATCCAGTATCCACAATGAGAGAACAAGTTTTATCTAAAATTTTGCATCGTGTATGAAAGATGTTCTCTCTTTGGGATTGAGATAGATTACAAGATTGACCTCCAAGGAGCCTTCTAACCATTAAGAGGTCACCTTCTTCATGGGGGTAGAATTCCTCACTAGACTCTTCATCCCTTACTTCATCTTCACATCCACTAGAGGAAGGGCAAGAAGTAGTCTCCTCTTGACTACTATAAATGTCTTGACCCCTCATGATCGTGGTTTTCTTTGTGGGGCATTGAGAGGCAATGTGACCTCTCCCTTGACATTTGAAGCATTTAATGTTGCTAGTCCTTTCTTGGGAACTAGTCTTAGGGGTGTATTTCTCTATGGTCTTACCCTTATCTTCCTTGGGTTTTGAAGGTGCAGCCCCCAAAATTCCTTGGGCTTGGTCCTTCCTTGGATAAGAGTGAGAGCCATAAGATTTTGAAGAAGGCTTTCTTTTAAGTTGTTGCTTCACTCTTATATAAAGTTGGACTAGCTCATCTAGGTCCCTATATGGAAGGAGTTCAACCTTGTCCCTCACTTCCATATTAAGCCCACTAAGGAACCTAGCTATGTTTGTTCTTTCCTCCTCCCTAAGTCCAGCTCTTAAAAAGAGTAGTTCCATTTGTTGTCTATATTCTTCAACACTCATACTCCCTTGTCTAAGCCTTTGGAGCTTGTCCATAAGCTCCCTTTCATAGTAGGAAGGAATATGCCTCTTCCTAAGGGCACTCTTAAGATCATTCCAATACTCTACTGGAGGATCCCCATGAATCTTTCGTTCCCTAACAAGGGAAGTCCACCAATAGAGGGCATACCCTTGAAAGCTAAGGGTAGCCAATGGAACTTTTCTCTCTTTGCTAATATGATGGCAAACAAAAAGTTGTTCAACCTTCATTTCCTAATCTATGTAGGCCTCAACATTATCTTTTCCATGGAAATATGGGAGACTAATGTTAACATCTTGAGGCCTTCTATCCCTTCCTCTTCTTTGGGAGTGATGTTTAGTGTGTGAACTATGGCGCCCTCTATAATAGTCGCTAAGTTCTTCACTTAAACTCTTGCAAGAGTAATGACTACTATAGGAGGCATGTTTCTCTCTTTTCATTTCTTTCATTATTTTTCTTCTTTCTCCCTCTCTTATTTTCTCTCTTTCATCTTGACTTATTTCTTCCACTCTTTTTTTTTTCCTTTTTCTTTTCTCTCTTGTTTTTCTTTCCACAACTTAAGGGATCTCAAATAATCTAATATCTTATACAAGGGGTCCATAGGAGTAGAACCCTCACCATTAGCACTAGATGAAGAATGAAGACGCATGTTGGTTCCTAAGTTATGGTTCTTTCTTGTTGGGGGGTTTGAAAACAAAAGGTAAAAGAAACTATGGTTGAAACTACCCAAAATAAACACTAAAAAAAGGTGTAAAAGATAAGGTAAAAACTAACTGGTTTGTACGTTTAACATCACCCCTAAACATGGAACATGTAACAAACAACCAATATGCAAAAGAAAGTAAAAAAAAAACATAATTTTAATAATCTTCAACTCTTTGTGCACTTGATCAATCTTCATCTTCAACTCTTCAATCCACTTGCCTTTAATGGGAACAACCCAATCAAAATAATCACAATTTCCACGACCCTGGACATAAAATTTGGTTACTAAGTCATTATTAACCAACAACAAAAATTAAAAAAAATAGAGCATGAGAGCAAATTGAAACAAACTTTGGCAATGTGCAAGTATAGAAAAACCTCCTTGGATTGTTTCTAGTATTGGATGTTCAAATCACACACTTCTTTCCATAATGACATTATTCAACATTTCAGTGAGTCCAACCTCCCCTTGAGCTCAAAGACTGAGATTCACCATACTCATTCATTTTGCGTTCATCTCCACCTTCAATAGCCACAAAGCTAAGATAATAAAAAATCAAGAAACACCCAAGGAGGGGGAAGAACAAAAAGTTGATTCATTCATTCATGCAAAACAATATATAAGAAGGAGGAAGAACAAGTAGTTGTTGCAAGTCTAACGGTCAATTGGAGAAAGGATAAAATAAAATCGTTACTGAAAAATTAGTCCCTATGTCAATGCGAGTAAATTTTTCGTGACATTTTCATTCCTACGTGCCGCATAGGCGGCTTCACTACCATTAATCGATGAAAGTTAACAATGAGGACAAATTTTTTGCACTTTTTACACTTTTGAGAGCTACATTTTGAATTTTCATATTTCAAAAATGAATTTTTCTTTGCTTCACACTTTTAGGAGTGAAAATGATTATTTATAATGTGGTCAAACAAAAACATTTTGCTGGTAATAATGTTGGTTAAATTATTTTACGTACTATTTATGGAAAAATGTTTAGTTATTGTTATTATAAAGAATTTTAATTACTGAAAAATGACTGAATGTATAGTCACAAGTTTCACTTTTCAATGTCAATAAATAATTTTTATTTCTATTTGATGAAAGAGCAATGATAATGTTGACTTTCTTTGATATTCAATCCTTAATTTATATATCTTTTCAAAAGTTTTGAATTACTAATTATTTTTTAATTGTTGTGTTATGGGTTAAGATGTTTATATTGAAACTAGATTGTAACCCGTGCGCATCCGCACGGGTTGTCTGGTTATTTATTTAGTAAGCATCAGATCTTTTTTTGCAAGATAGGAATAAAAAAATGCATTTTTTGTTTTTTACTTCTAAGTTATAAAAATTGTAAATTTGCACTTATTTAAGCACAAGATAGTTATGTTACAGACCAAATTAAAGATATTAAGCATAACAAACATTTTTGTTCTTTAAGAAAATATAAATTATTTTTGTTTTTTTTATTTAGAATTTTCATTTTTATTGTATTATATATATAATACAATAAAAATGAAAAGAAATTAATATTAATTTATGAATAAAACTAAAAAAAATGAATAAAATAAGATAAAACCCTCAAAAATTCCTTCTTTGATTTGAACTTATCTAGTTCAAAATATTTTTTTATTCAGGGAAAAAAATTGAATAAATCACATCTTAATAGAATTGTACGTAATGATCAATAAATTTTAATTTTTTAAAAGGAAGCAAACATGCATGACTACATCAGCATAATAATAATAATAATAATAATAATAATAATAATAATAATAATAATAATAATAATAACCATATATAATTTATCTATGAAGGGGAAAATGATGCACATATATAATTAAATTCAGATTTTGCATATACGTCCAGTCCAACAATTAGTAGTAAGGCTTACATTTTGCAAGGTAATTTACATAAGAGATAATAAACCTTTTCTTATGTTTTTTTTCATGTAAATTTTAAAATTGTTCCCTTGCTGGTTGTCATTATAAATCTTGGATGAAACATTAAACTCCTTTTGTCAATAGTCAGTATGAATTTAACAAATTTATCATAATCCTTTTGTGGACTGTCTACTTCTTTATCTATGAATAGAAAATGATGCACATATATAATTAAATTCAGATCTTGCATCCACATAAGATGTTACATTAAATAAAAGCTGAACAACACACATGTTGTATGTAAATACTTCTGCTTTCACACAAACCTAAAGAGTAGCTCTCTTCTGCTAATATCTTTGTCAAGTGTTAAGTAAAAGCATGAATGTGAGCATGCTCACCTATTTCAGGTATCTTCAATATCCCCTGTTGTTCTCCAACTATTTCCCAGAGTTTTGGCCCAAGTTGCTGGGTCTTGCCATCCCCTATGTTTGAGTAGCATTGCAGCATAAAATATTTAAGTCAATTCTTAGGATATACAAATTGCATAAATAATAAGAAAGATACTTAGTGTAAAAAGAAGAAATATAGTGAAATGCACAATCAAAATCTTTAGATACAATTTCAGAGGAAGATGCCGTTTTTTATGCTTCTTTTCCCCTTCATACAAATGTCCATGGAATTAATAATGAAAATGAGATGCTCCCTATCAAACTTGGTAGAGAAGAATACTTATTCACATATAATAATCCCCCTTATTGTTGGATCAAGTGACCTCGAAATAATTAAGAAATGGGGATTGAATTAATTATTAATGTGTCTTTACTAATTAAAAAATTTATCCTTCTTAATGTTACTAGATTCAACTAGGCTTTTACTACTAAGTTAAGAAAGTAAAGAACAGAAACAATAACTTAACCAAAAGTAAAAGCAACAATGATTTTCTCTGAAACCTATATGCTAAATGTCCTTGTCATGCTCATGCTTGATAACACATTTTTCATAATCAAAGGATACTTTATATCCTTTATCACATAATTGACTAACACTTAATAGACTATGCTTTAAACCTTCTACAAGTAACACATTTTCAATGGGAGTAGAGGAACTCGTACCTATTTTGCCGACTCCAATGATTTTGCCTTTGTTGTTGTCATCGTATGTAACATGTCCACTTTTCTTGGGGGAAATGGTTGTAAATTTGGATAAATTTCCCGTCATATGCTTGGAACATCCACTGTCGATGTACCACTTCTTCCTTACAGATTCTTCTCGTTGTTCTCATGAGATTTTGTCATGAGACATAAGTTGGCTTGATCTTCATCATGATCTTGAAATGATTTCAGATTTGACCTATACCTGAAATTTCTTTTGACAAACATGGAATTTAAAGAGGCCATTAATCTTGAAGTTGTGAAACTTTTCTCAAGAAACCTGGCTCTGATACCACTTGTTGGATTAAGTGGCCTCAGAATAATTAAGAAGAGGGGTTGAATTAATTATTAATGTGTCTTGACTAATTAAAAAATTATCCTTCTTAATGTTACTAGATTCAACTAGGCTTTTACTACTAAGTTAAGAAAGTCAAGAACAAAAACAATAACTTAACCAAAAGTAAAAGTGGCAATTAAAAGTACACAGCAAAAATTAAAGAGTGTAAGGAAGAAGAAGACAACACAAGATTTATACTGGATCGGCCACAACCCGTGCCTACATCCAGTCCCCAAGCAACCAACGATTATTGAGATTTCTTTCAACCTTGTAAAATCCTTTACAAGCCAAAGATCCATAAGGGATGTACCCTCCCTTGTTCTCTTTGAACAACCACGTGAATGTACCCTCCACTTGAACTGATCCACAAGAGATGTACCCTCTCTTGTTCTCAGTATAACAACCCAAGTAGATGTACCCTCTACTTGTACCACAAAGGATGTACCCTCCAATGTATTAGGACAAAGAATTCTTAGGCGATTAGTCCCTTGAATTCTTTGTGAGGGGGATACAAAAGATATCTCAGGCGGTTAGTCCTTTGAAATCTTTTGTAAGAAACAGAAGATATCTCAGGCGGTTAGTCTTTTGAAATCTTTTGTCAAGAGGGAGAAGGGAGAATCAAAAGAATTCTCAGGTGGTTAGTCCTTTGAATCTTTTGGCAAGAGAAAGAAGTGAATAAAGAATAATAATACCACAAGTTTTCGGTCAATGAACTTTTCTTGAAAGAAAAAGTATTGAACAAAAACTTTTTAGAAAGATGAAGAAAATCTATTATGCATGAAAAGAATCAGTAAGTTCTGTAAAAGCAGTTATGAAAATTCATGTCATGGTCACATATTTATAATCATTTGATGACTCAAGTTAAAGTTTGTGACTCTTGGAAATTTCTTTAAAACTAGTCACCTTTTAAAAGTCGTGACTCTTTTTGAAAACTAGCCACTTAAAAAGTTGTAACTCTTTTGAAAAACTCTTCAGAAACAAGTTACTTTAAGAATTATGAATTTTGGTAAATTTTTTTTCGAAACCAGTCACTGGCAATGGATTACCATCATAGTGTAATCGATTATACATCAACAGATGTGACTCTTCATGTTTAAATTTGAAAATCAAAATGTTTAGAAACACTGATAATCGATTACAAGTATTGTGTAATCGATTACGCAAGTTTAAAATGATTTGAAATTTTTTTATAACTAGTTGTGACTCTTGAAATTTGAAACCTAACATTTTAAAACATTGGTAATCGATTACATGCTCAAGGTAATCGATTACCGCTTTGTAAATCAGTTTTGAAAACAATGTTGGCTATTGGTAATCGATTACTACCTTCTGTTAATCGATTACAAGAGAGTAAAACTCTTTGGTAAAAGATTTTGTGAAAAATTCTTGTGCTACTCAATGTTTTGAAAAACTTTTTTAGTACTTATCTTGATTGAGTCTTCTCTTGATTCTTGAATCTTGAGTCTTGAATCTTGATTTTGATTGTTCTTGAATCTTGATTCTTGAAACTTGATTGTTCTTGAATCTTGATTCTTTGAAACTTGATTCTTGAAGCTTTTTGACTCCTGATTCTTTGGAACTTGCTTAACTCTTGGTTCTTTGGCATCATCAAAATAATCTTAGAAGTCATTGCTTCCACACTTATCATTTCATTCAAATTAGTTTATACATAAGCTAATTTGAAGAAGATCAGAGGTCTTTCATTTAGCTTCTCCAAAAGCTTATTTTAACTTGTTCATAAGCTAATTTTGACTTATGAGAGAAGCTTACTTCAATTTACCTTCTTATTTTCTTCTTCTATAAGTGCTTATTGAGAAGTTTTTCCAAACAGAGCCTTATTCATTTTCAACATGTGACAATCAGCACCTTGATTCTTCTATCAATTGAAAATGAGTAAAAACACATTAAACTAAACAAATTATGAAAATCATAAACTACTATGGAGTATCTAGTAAGTAAGAAATATCCACACATTGTATTAAAAAAAGGCCGATTCACCAAGTAAAAAAAATAAAATCAGACAACCTTCTTCCTGAAGCAAATTTGTTTCATCTGCCTCATGTAGTTCTCTACAACTATACTCAGCAACCAACTTTTCACGGGCAAAGTCATCTTCCAAGCCATGCATGAAAAAATGATGTTCAATCAGAAATTGAAAATGAAAACAAAACTCATAAATTAAAGAATTTAATACGCATGCATTGTCAGCATAATCAGTTAATCAGAAATCATGGTAAGATAGTTATTATTATAAAAGTAAAAGAAATAACTGAAATTAAAAAAATTTTACATTGCCAACGTACATATCATCTATGACAATTATATAAAGGGGATATCATGTTATTTTGTACACATTTTTAAGACATTTTTACCCTTCAACTGATTTTTTTTTCTCCACTTACTTATCCTTTAACTAAGTAATTTCTGCAAACTACTATCAATATTTCGGGTGCTTCCCGAGTTCCTAGTACCACTGTGGCGTCCCTAAATTAATGACTGGTTTAATAGTAATAATTTAAATAACAAAAACCATGGTAGTTTTTTTTTTCTTTTTCTTTTTCATTTCTTTCTCTTTTCACCATAACTAGGTTTAAAAGGAAAATCCTAACTATAGAGTCCTGAATGGCCAGTTCACAACTCTATTCGGAGTCATTTCTTTCTTACCGCTCATAATCTCTAAACTAATTTGTTGTTTCAAAAGGAAAAATGTACTAGCCATTACTTTAGGTCGTCATGTGAAAATAAAAGAATAAAATACGGTCGATAAACTCTTTTACAAATAAAGTTGCAAATGCTTTCTTTTCGAGTAACAAGATTGATCCTAAATACATTCATCATTTAAAGCTGATCAAAATATGGGAGTTTTACAAAATACAGTGTCATTCAGAGCAAAGGTGTCCATAGTGGTGGCTTCAGCCACATGCATACAATCATCAAATTCCTATACATCAGGTCTACCCATACAAAAAAAAAAGAGTAAACCTAACAGTCAGTCCTAGATACACCCACCCTCAAAAGTATATAAAACTAGTCCGAAGAGCTGTCCACTATGATGAAGAGCCTCCGCTGATCGCCATCTCCCCTGGGCCACTATCCTCCGTAGAGTCTGCCTCAGATGCCGACATGGCTTCCTCGGGAGAATCCACCTCAAGAAGTGGATCCTCATCACCCTCTAGAAAGTCAAGGGCATCCACAGCAGGCTCAGGAGGTAGCTCTTCCAGATCCTCCCCAGGGTCTTCCTCGGATGACGTTACCTCGATCACTTGGACGGGCTCCACTAGACGATATGGTGTAGGCGTGGGTAGTATCCACTCCACCGTGCGCTGAAGCGTCCGTGCAGGTTCATCTGGATGCACCAAAGAAGTAGCCGTGAATCGAATGGTGCCCCGAAATCGGTACCTCGTGTTGCCTTCGAGGGTCTCCCAAGCTCCCTCTAGGCACTCCATCTCTACTCGATCACGGATTAGCTGCGCCGCCATCACGATCTACAAGAAAGAAAAGAAAGGGGTAGACTCTTTCACAAGAATCTAACTATGCCGCCGCACAATGCGTCTCATAACCACTACATGCAATTAAAAGGGATATCTTAAGGCTTTTCATCTCTGGTAATCGATTACACAGCCTTGGTAATCGATTACCAGAGGCTAAACTTGAATTACACAGCCTCAGGACATGAAATATGCAAAAATGCATTGTGTAATCGATTACACATGCCTGGTAATCGATTACCAGTGACCCATCCCTCTGTGTAATCGATTACACAGGCTTGTAATCGATTACCAGAGGCCTCCACAATGTTCCAGTCCCCTTTCTAAGCTTGGTAATCGATTACACCCCCTTGGTAATCGATTACCAGAAGCCCTCATGGCTTCCTGACCTCGTTTTCAAGCCTGGTAATCGATTACACCCCGTGGTAATCGATTACCAGAGACCATCTTAGCCTCCTGTCTTCACTTTTAAGCCTTGTAATCGATTACCCACCCTTGGTAATCGATTACCAGAGGCCATAATCCACATATCACACAAAATTCACAGCTGGCCAGCCACCACAAGCCTCCTTGCTTTGTGGTCTTTGTTCCTTTTAGCTGTTGACTGCCAGGAGCTCGCCTGTTTAGGTACATCACAGGTTCTCACTGACCGACTATGCCCGGGTTGGGTCGGGATTGGTCAAGCTTGGTTTTGGGCAATAGCACCCCACCTGACGTCCCCAAGGTCTCCTGACCCCCGCGACATATCTCCAGGTACCACTCTGTGGTCAACGAATAAAAGCAGGAAGTTCACCCTTCTACACTTCCTCATCTCAAGCTTGTAGGATTATGGGGTACCCATCACATGTGGTACTAGGTGGCGGTCGGGCAATGGTGCACAACAAGTTTTCCACATCCACAATGCGCGCATAAACCCACCATCCCCTGTTGCCCACCTCCAACTGAGCTCACGTACTCCCACGTAGCCCATATCCTCGTTTCTCTCAACACCGGGTCCCCATCAATCCTCCCAAGCTTCCACAACATCCAAGCAAAACAACATTCAAATAGCACAAGCTATCACAGCCAAGCAAAATAGAGCAAAGGCAGAAAACTCTGCCAAAACACCAACCAAATCACAGCTTTTCTCACTTAAAGACCCCAGTAACAATTCCTTCGTTCCGGTTCATTAACCGTTGGATCGACTCGAAAAGTTTACTGGAAGTCTTTAGTACATAAGCCTACATTTTGACCGTTGGGATCTACTAGAAAACATCCAGAACTCATTCTGCACTACTCTTTCCACAGCCAATCACACACCAACATTTTTCTGCACAAGCCAAAATCCTGCTGCACCTATTTTGACAGCAAAATTCTGCATAAGTGCAGATTTCGAAAATCACACTTCCCCTCATCCAATCTTGCCTAAATCAAATCCTACAAGTCCCAAATCATGTATCAATCATGTCTAAACCAAAGCCAAGCTTCAAAACACAGCAACACATAATCTAGGTGTCCAACACCCCTCCATTCAATGGGTTTTCTAGGTTTGAAAAGTGAAATTGAGAATGAGGTAAATTTGAAGCAAACTCTCACCTCACACAAGTCTATAACATCAATCTAAACTTGCTCAAACTGGATTTACACCTAAAATCTCACCGAATCAAAATTTGACTCTTCAACACCCAATTTTGCCCTAGAAATGGCTCTTTGGTCACTTTGATCATTCGTTCTTCTCTCTAGCACAGTCCAAGCTTTCTCCCAAGTCCTAAATGACATTTCAAGCTAGTATTAACTCACTTTAACCTCCATTTACCACAGAATTCAGACTTAACCTTCCAACTCTCAAAGCCTCACTCTTTTTCCACTCATAACATCACATTCTCACTTTCTAACCCTAGGTTAATTCTACCCTTCATCTCTAACAGTTTTCCATGAGCAATTTCAGCACATGAACATCACAAGCATCATCATAAAAAACCCTAAAACAGAATGGGTATGTCTAACTCATCCAAACATGGCAATTTCAACAAGCTTTCAACAAGAGTCTTCACAAATAACCATCATGAAGTAGAAAACTAACAAAACTACCCATCATATCTCCCAAAACCCCATACCCACGAAAATCAAAGGAGAAAGAAGTCCACCCAAACCTGAATTTTCGAAGTCCCACTCGTAGCCACGCATTTCACGACCCCGAAAATGCTCTCCTTTCACGATTTGGGGCAGAAATGATGGCCAAAGGTTGAAGCTTTGCTTGGAGCTTCAATGGAGAATGAAGAAGAAGAGAATGGCAACGTGAGGGAGAGAGAGAGCTGTCTGAAAAGTGTGGGGGCTGAGTGAAGAGAGAGAAAAGCTTTTTGGTTTTAAATAAAGGGTTTTCTCTTTTTCTATTATTTTATTTAAGCAATGCCACATGTCTCTATTTGAGTGGAGCCAAAAGGGCCCACTTTCCCTTTTGATTGTGACCCATACTCAGCCACAAAAGTGAGAAAAACCTGACCTTTGAAACGCTAAAATCCTTCCTCGGTTTGCGTACCATTTCTCTGGTTCCAGTTCCTCGCGTTTCTCTGCGTCCGTCGGGGCCAGTTTTCGAAAGTACGCAATATATATATCAAAACGCTCAGAATAAAACCCCGAGCGTGGTTCAGAGGTTGGTTTCGTTAAATTCCAAGTCGCATGCAAAATGATGATTTTTAACTAATTAATTAGGAATTAACCCATAACCTCCCAGTTATGGATTTCTCTTCCTTAATTAGTCTAACCCGCATATCTTGCCCCCACTACTCCTATTTCTACCAAGAACATATATGCATATACACTGAATAATATATATATATATATATATATATATAATCATTCAAAATACATCGTTTCCAAAAATTCCAGGTAGAAATTTCCAGGATGTTACAACCACCACATATACGTTCAACAACAAGCTTTGCCATTTTCTAATTGAGCCAAGACTTGCACGTTGCACATATGGCTCACATAGAAAATAAACATGCTCGTGAAAAAAAAATTCCAAAATGCACTTTCATATTAGGAACATGAAATCCACCATCAATTGAGCAAAAACACTTCCCCTCATATGCGGAATAAGGATGTACAGAAGTAGTAGAAATTTTGTCTGATGATTAATGCATTTTCACATCAGAAGCAGCTAGCTAATATATCTATATCCGCCTAGGTAAAGACTGCAAGTCAAATGCTTAGTAGCCGAATGGTTGAAATGCTTAGTTTTATAAAAATAAATGTCACAAAAACAGAACTTGGGAAGGCATAAGTTAATTACATGGAAGTGTAACAAAGAGAATGACTTCATTTTCCACTTCACTGTCCATTGCTTATGAAACCAGTGTCCTTTCAGTATCTACACTTTGTTTAGGCTTCATAGGTGGCGGCAATTTTTCCAACACCCACTTTGATGAAGAATCAAGCCACAACCCTTTACTGGTTTCTTTGTGCTTGAAATCGGGAGCTTTTGCATTCCTCTGATAATCAAAATGAACTACTAACTCAATACAAAAAATTCTAATAAAGTAATATAAACTTGTAAAGATTTAAGAACACAAGGAAAAAACAGAAAATTGGATTACCTTATTTAATCTATTATCCCACCAGTTAGCATAGTTTTGCACCAAATCATGTTGGATCAAGTGGCCTTAGAATAATTAAGAAGGGGGTGGGGGTTGAATTAATTATTAATGTGTCTTGACTAATTAAAAAATTATCCTTCTTAACGTTACTAGATTCAACAAGGCTTTTACTACTAAGTTAAGAAAGTAAAGAACAAAAACAATAACTTAACCAAAAGTAAAACCTGCAATTAAAAGTACACAACGGAAATTAAAAAGTGTAGGGAAGAAGAAGACAAACACAAGATTTATACTGGTTCGGCCACAACCCGTGCCTACATCCAGTCCCCAAGCAACCAACGGTTCTTGAGATTTCTTTCAACCTTGTAAAATCCTTTACAAGCCAAAGATCCACATGGGATGTACCCTCCCTTGTTCTCTTTGAACAACCAAGTGGATCTACCCTCCACTTGAACTGATCCACAAGAGATGTACCCTCTCTTGTTCTCAGTATAACAACCCAAGTAGATGTGCCCTCTACTTGTACCACAAAGGATGTACCCTCCAATGTATTAGGACAAAGAATTCTTAGGCAGTTAGTCCCTTGAATTCTCTATGAGGGGGATACAAAAGATATCTCAGGCGGTTAGTCCTTTGAAATTTTTTGTATAAAGAGAAAGGGAAAAAGATATATCAGGCGATTAGTCCTTTGAAATCTTTTGTAAGAAACAGAAGATATCTCAGGCGGTTAGTCCTTTGAAATCTTTTGTCAAGAGGGAGAAGGGAGAATCAAAAGAATTCTCAGGCAGTTAGTCCTTTGAATCTTTGGGCAAGAGAAAGAAGTGAATGAAGAAGAAGAATAACACAAGTTTTCGGTCAATGAACTTTTCTTGAAAGAGAAAGTATTGAACAAAAACTTTTTAGAAAGATGAAGATCTGTTATGCATGAAAGGAATCAATAAGTTCTATAAAAGCAGTTATGAAAATTCATGCCATGTTCACATATTTATAATCATTTGATGACTCAAGTTAAAGTTTGTGACTCTTGGCAATTTCTTTCAAATTAGTCACCTTTTAAAAGTTGTGACTCTTTTTGAAAACTTGTCACTTGAAAAGTTGTGACTCTTTTGAAAAACTCTTCAGAAACAAGTTACTTTAAGAATTATGACTTTTCGTAATTTATTTTTCGAAATCAGTCACATGGTAATTGATTACCATCATAGTGTAATCGATTACACATCAACAGATGTGACTCTTCATGTTTAAATTTGAAAACATTTAGAAACATTAGTAATCGATTACAAGTATTGTGTAATCGATTACACAAGTTTAAAATGATTTGAAAATGTTTTATCACTAGTTGTGACTCTTGAAATTTGAAACCTAATGTTTTAAAACATTGGTAATCGATTACATGCTCAAGGTAATCAATTACAACTTTTTAAATCAGTTTTGAAAACAATGTTGGTGATGCAATCCTATCCCGCAAGGGCATTGGGTAGAAGACTCCAAGTAGATTGGGCTAGAGATCCAAGGGAAGGCCCTAAGGTTCTCATGAGCCTTAGGGTAGATTTCGAGCCCATGGGCTAAGCATGACCCGCTTATCTTTGTAAATATTAGAATAGGTTTTTTCTTCGTTTGGGCCTTGTATTTTGGCCATTCTAATAGTATAGGGTTTTAGCCTTGTATTTCGGGGCATTTTGAGTAGTCTTTGTAGTAAGGACTTTTTTTTTTTTGTATTTTCATGTTTTTTTTGTCATGGGGATGAGCTTAGCTATTATAGGGGGTGTGTAGCTAAGCTCTAGCTTCTCATCTCAAGGAGGTGAGCTTAGCTATTAGAGAGGTATGTGTAGCTAAGCTCTAGCTTCTTTAGGAATCTTCTTAAAGAAGCTTCTAAAGGAGGTGAGCTTAGTTATGAGAGGGGTGTGTGTAGCTAAGCTCTAGCTTCTCAAGGAAGTTTTCTCAAAGAAGCTTCTCAAGGAAGTTTTCTCAAGAAAGCTTCTCAAGGAAGCTACCTAGTCTATAAATAGAAGCATGTGTAACACTTGTGGTAACTTTGATGAATGAGAGTCTTGTGAGACACAACTCAAAGTTCAACTTCTCTCCCTTTTTCTTCCTTCAATTTCGTGCTCCCCCCTCTCTCTTTCTCTCCCTCTTTCTTTTCCTCCATTGAAGCATCCTTCCAAGCTTCTTATCCAAGGCTCATCTTGGTGGTGAAGCTCTTTTTTCCATGGCTTATTCCTTAATGGATGGCGCCTCCTCTCACCTCTTCTCCTTTGTCTTCCGCTGCATCTCCATGGTGAAAAATCACCATTGAAGGACCTCATTGAAGCTCAAAGATCCAGCCTCCATAGAAGCTCCACAAGCTAGCTTCCATCAAGAAAAAAAAAAAAGTCCTTACTACAAAGACTACTCAAAATGCCCCGAAATACAAGGCTAAAACCCTATACTATTAGAATGGCCAAAATACAAGGCCCAAACGAAGAAAAAACCTATTCTAATATTTACAAAGATAAGCGGGTCATGCTTAGCCCATGGGCTCAAAATCTACCCTAAGGCTCATGAGAACCTTAGGGCCTTCCCTTGGATCTCTAGCCCAATCTACTTGGAGTCTTCTACCCAATGCCCTTGCGGGATAGGATTGCATCAGTTGGCTACTGGTAATCGATTATTACCTTCTAGTAATCGATTACCAGAGAGTAAAACTCTTTGATAAAAGATTTTGTGAAAAATTCTTGTGCTACTCAATGTTTTGAAAAACTTTTTCTGTACTTATCTTGATTGAGTCTTCTCTTGAGTCTTGAATCTTGATTCTTGAAGCTTTTTGACTCCTGATTCTTTGGAACTTGCTTAACTCTTGATTCTTTATCATCATCAAAATAGTCTTGGAAGTCATTGCTTCCACAAATCATTCCAGGACTCACCACCATCACCTGAGACATGTGTGCTTTAAAACAAAATATGATGCATAAATGGAAATAGGACATAAGGAATAATCGTAAGTGGCACAGGAAAAACAAACATGACAAATTGAAAGCATCTCCAGGCTACAAAATAAAAAATATAATTTTTTTTTAATTAGATATGAACCCCAAATCAGAGTGAGAATCTGTTTGCACCAACTCTATCATGCATCTTAAATATGACTAACTATCTATGATGGATGAGGCCTTTATGGTTTATACAGACAGAGACAGACCTTTTTTGGATATAGCAGTTGGAACATCAAATTGAAGTCCTTCCAATTTAGGCAAAACCCACTTTTCATCCTTGCCAAGCCAGAAAGAATAGCCATCCTTGCGTTTGAAATCAGGGTGCTTTGGTTTTACTTGTACTAAGTAAATAGAGGTGTAAAAGGATGGATCCCCAGATAAATTAGTCAAAAAGAGAAAGATAAGTCATGAGTCAGTCACTACCAATCCATTGCACTGGTTTATTCTAAATAAAAAAACAACTACTTATTGTGAAGTACTATATATATTATTTTTATATTATAATAATGATATATAATATATAATAACCTAAATCCAGCAAACAATGTCAGGCAGTATGAGTAAGAAATTCTAAAAGGTAGGGTCTCCATGTACCTACCTGCTACAGTGTGAGAGAAAGTCTCAGCAGCGAGAAGCCTTGCCATGACTTCCATTCTCCCACTTCCCGCAAATTTAGTTATTTTATTTTTCACATTTAACATGGGGTTCATTCTGATTTATTACCTGTGTTCACCCCCACCCTATATGATCATCCATGCTTGTGCAGTTATGCCTCTTAATCAGATTCTAAGATTCTCCAAGGCTATTTCAGACACATGCTTCATCCACCACAAACTCGAAATGTGGGTGTTATTAGGAAGAAAATGATCAATTGGCTTCTAAAAGTTTAGACAGAAAAAAATATCTAATGTCTCAATAATTCTTTAAGGAAGGACAACTATTCTATGTGATCAAGAAATGTTCGAAAAGTTAGCTTCATAAAGTAGACAAATCCATCTGTGGAAGTGAAAAAGGAAGACCACAAATTTTTGTTTAAATGGTATATAGGTTGCATATAGATGCGGCATTTCAATTCATCATAAGCATAAGGAGACACAAAAAAAAGATTGTGCTACTTAATCATATTAAACTTATCATAGTTCTAAAAACATTGCATGCTATATCATATATGAAATATTGGTTGAGGCACACCTTTCAAGTTACTATTTCTTTATCCTAAAAAAGTTACTACTATTTCTTTGTTCTTAATCGAGGGGGAGACTGAGGGGATTCATTGCTTCAGTTTTGAACTATTGATTTCCAGCATTTAATTGCATGTATTGATAAGTATGGATGGGTGGTAAGCTTTCATTTTATTATATTGAAAACAAACCTAAACAGCAGATATACTGATGGCCCCATCCATAACTCCAGGACGAATTCCTAGACCCTGAAACCAAATGACAAAGTGATAGAAAAATAGTAAGCCAAGGTGCAGAGCATGGATGTCATTTTTATTTTGTCAATAATAACTCATTTATTGCACACAAACATCATGACCAAAACACACACATAGAAGAGTATTATAAGTTTATAACATAAATTAGAACACGATAACATTGAGCAGGAACAGCAATTGGGGGTGCCAGGGGGGATTCATTGCTTCAGTTTTGAACTATTGATTTCCAGCATTTAATTGCATGCATTGATAAGTATGGATGGGTGGTAAGATTTCATTTTATTATATTGAAAACAAACCTAAACAGCAGATATACTGATGGCCTCATCCATAACTCCAGGACAAATTCCTAGACCCTGAAACCAAACGAAAAAGTGATAGAAAAATAGTAAGCCAAGGTGCAGAGCATGGATGTCATTTTTATTTTGTCAATAATAACTCATTCATTGCACACAAACATCATGACCAAAACACACACACAAAAGAGTATTATAAGTTTATAACATAAATTAGAACACGATAACATTGAGCAGGAACAACAATTGCAATAGCAATAATACTGATTAAGCATAAATAAGGTGAATAGTAGAGATATACCTGACCCATGTCACCAAGTAAAAGGTCACCCTCAACCTCTCGCTCCACCGCAACATCTTATACGTTTAACAAAAATAAATAGAATTAGCAACAAATATATAAAAATTCAAAATAAATAGGAATAACAAACAATATTTCAAAACATAACATACTAAGCATTGATGCTGAAATATCAAGCCTAATCCAATGGTGTCCATTCTCCAAGATTGTCTCACCGCTAAGTCCCGATCCACAACCTACGTCGATTATTCATAAGCCAATAAAATTCGACAAAAGCGACAAAGAATAGCTAAATTGAATTAAAATTAAAATTACCGATATCAAAGGGTAAGTTAGGAATGTCGTCATCAGGCAAAGCAAGTAGTTCAAGAGCTCTCTCTGACAGAGTTGCCTATTTGGCACAAAGGAATTAATTAATGAATGAATTTCAGAAAGAAAGAAAATTGAATTGGGAATGAGAAGAAGAAGAAGAAGAAGAAGAAAGGGAAAACCTGAATTTGAACAATACGGGAAGCTCTGTGGCACGTAGTTGAGGCATGGCTTTTTGCTTGCTCCAACACCAGCTCCCTCAACCTACACGTCAACAAATGAAGAAGGGCAAACTACAGGTGGCAATTTTTTAAGCAGGGGTACAATAGGCTTTTTCCTATACTCCTCTTTTATAATATAGGATATAGACTAGCAAGATATATGTGCATTCACAGGGTTGCTTTTATTGTTATGTACGCTCAAAATACACTTTATAAAATTGAATTTTTATATTAAAACAAACCTAATTAACTATTTATATTCTCTAGAAGCGAAAAAAGTAAGAATATTCAAGCAAAAAAAAATCATTCAACCAAATCCTAATTAAAAAATTGAAACGATGTTGTTACCTGTTTCAATCTTATAAATTTTATTTCAATGTATTTATCATGCATTGATGTAAAAAAATTAAACACTGTTATAATTAATTCAATTTATGATATTATTAAATATGTAACATTTTGTAATAAAAATATATTTAACAAATTAATATTCAAATATGCATTGTTTGTGTGTGTGTGTGTGTGCGTGTGTGTGTGTGTAAAAATTGTTGATCCTTTGATATGTTGTTAGGTTAAATTCTCAATCTCAATAAAAGAGTTTTGTCACCCTTAACCTTGTGTTTGGATCATGAATTTCAAAATTCTATGAAATTTGAATTGCTTTAATTTTAATTTTCTTCATTTTTTGAATTCTTTTTTTTTAATTTGGATAAATCAATTCAAATTTCTTCAATTTATTTTTAGATAAGGAAATTCAATTTTCTTCATATGTAAAATTTTAATTATATATTTTAAATAGATGAAATTTTAATGTTAAACTTTATAGAAAACAAACACAATATAATGTTAAAATATTAATTAAAAAATATTTTTCAATTTTTAGTGATTTAAAAATACAAAATATTGATAATTTTAATTAGGATTGTTTTGCCTAACCACAATCAGTGATGTTTTTCAACCGATATCAACCAAAGCTATTTTTCGGTTGACATCAAATAGGGTTTATTTTTTCAAAGTATGTCGTGAATATTTGTTAGCTGACGTCAATTGGGGCTATTTTTCAACTAGCATTAGTTGAGTCTATTTTTCTGTCAATGTTGGCTATGTTTTTTTACCAATGTCGTCTAGGGTTTATTTGGCTGACATTGGCTAAGGCCTTTTCAAACAACATTGAAAAAGGCTATTTTTAGCCAATGTCAGCTTGGGATTTTTTTGTTGATGTCATCTTGGGATTTTTCAGTCGATAAATAGCCCTAACTAACTAACATTGGCCTTAAAAACACTAGCAGGTGTTGACAAAATAAATCTTCCCAACATCAGCTAAAAAATAACTTAGTCGATGTCGACCAATAAAACCTACCTGACCTCGATTGAAAAACATCATTGGTCAATGTTGGCCGAAAAATCCCTAGACTAAGTTGGCTAAAAAATAGCCCTAATCAATGTCGGACAAAAAACCCTAGCCAACATCGGCTATAAAATAGCCTTGGCTGATGTTGACTAAAAAATAGCTCTGACCGATGTCGACCGAAAAAACTCTAGTAGATGTTGAAGAAAGAACCTAGTCGATGTCCATTAAAAATAGTCATGCTTGATGTCGGTCAAAAATACCTAGCTGGTGTTAGCAGAAAAAAACCCTAGCCAACATCAACCAAAAAATCCTAGCTAATATGGTTAAGAAATAGCTCTGGCTGATGTTAGTAGAAAACTCTAGTCAATTTCAGCAAAAAAAAAAATCCTAACCAACGTCAGCTAACAAAATTTTGTTGACATAAGCTAAAACACCATAGCAAACATTAGCTAAAAAATAACCCTAGTTGATGTTGGCTAAAAAATAGCTTTGGTTGATGTTCGTTGGAAAAACCCTAGCAGGTGTCTACTCAAAATTTAGCCATGACCGATGTTAGTAGAAAAAATCTAATCGATGTCAGCAAAAAAAATCATTGGTCAACATTAACTAAAAAAACTTGGACGACAACGACAAAAAAATATCCTTGGCCGGCGTTAGTAAAAAACTCTCATGACTGACGTTATCGAAAAAATAACCCTAACCAACATCATCTAAAAAAATCTTAGCCGATATCGACAAAAAATAGCTTTGGTTGACATCATACAAAACATTCTCACAAAAAAAAAACATAAGCCAACGTTAGTGAAAAACAATTTATATTGATGTCAGTTGTAAAAACTTTGGTCACCCGTAGTTGTGAGTGTTGAGCAAGAAAAAATCACAAGCAAGAACGTGAGTTAGAGTGAACCTCTCTAAATTTTTTTTCAAATTCTTTATTTTTTGAAATAATTTGAAATTCCATTGTTTTAGTAAATCAAAATGATTCATAAAAATACCAGAAATTAAATCTCCTTTTAAATATTATATTCAAACACGTTATTTTATCATGAATCCTTTTAAATTCCTTTTAAACACACTAATTTCTATCATAAAATTGAAATTAATTTAATTTATGATGTTCTTGAGTAAGTATTTTAAAATTATTGTAATAGAATATATTTAATAAATTAATTTTAATATTTATTATATATTTACGTAGAAATGATTACCTAGTAAATATGGGTTTATAACATAAAAATAAATATTGTTTAGTCTTTGGTATATAGTTAGGTTAACTAGTCAAAGAAATAATTGTGCTGTGACTATTGTCCATAATGATATTGAATATGATTGTCTCCCATAAAAAAACAATTATTTTAATTTATAATATTATTGAGTCTATTGTATGCATTTCCATGAAATACTTGAACAAAAAAATTATTGAGTAAATAATTTAAAACTATTTTGTAATAAAAATATATTTTATAAATTAACGTTAATATATTTGTTACTACATATTATGTAAAAAATAAAAATAATATAATTTATGATATTCTTGAGTAAATAATTTAAAATTATCTTGCAGTAAAAATATATTTAATAAATTCATTTAATAAAATTATTATACTATATTTTATGTAAAAATGATTTCTAACTAAAAATAATATTGTAGGATTTCAAAATAAAAATAAATATTATTGAATTTTTTGTGTGCAAATGTGTTAACTACTCGGATAAAAACTTTGTTGTCTGACCATCATTTTCTCCCCTGAATAATACTTGTGGTCATTGTCATAACTAAAACTATTATAACTTATGAGATTATCAAGTCTTTGGTGCATACTTATGTGAAGTAGTTGAAGAAATTTTTTTATTGCAAATAATAGTTTTGAGTAAGATTACCTCTCATGACAAATATTTGTGATTTCTACTATAAAAACTTTAAACTAATTAAATTTATGATATTATTTATAAAAATTTAAAATTATTTTGAATGAAAATATATTTAATAAATTCATTTAAACACAGAGTCAAAATGTTACTTTGTAATAAATATATTAACTAATTAGATTTAAATTTATTTTTAGTATAAAAATTTTAACATTATAAAATAGATACTATTCAACAAAATATTTATTTATAAAATTATTTAAAATGATTTTATATGAATTTTAAGTAAAATTGTGACACCCCTTATATTTTAAGACAATAGTTAATCTAATTATGTACTTACTTATCTAGTTAGATAATGTTTTTACAATAATTATAAATATATATATATATATATATATATATATATATATATATATATATATATATATATATATAATTATTGTGAAAACATTATCTTACATGAGAACAATTAACAATAATAATCAAATTAAGATAAAAAATAATAGACAGATGAGATTAAAATATTTAAAATTTTAAAATAAAATCTAATATATAATCAAATTTCTGAAAGATTAATCAAATAATAAATAAATCTATAAATATCTCTCTTATTACTTTCTAGCATATCTCAAATAACTCATTACAACCATGATTATAGGTTCCACCACCATAATCGTTGTTGCTACTAGCACCATCGTTAATCATACCACCTTCGCTGCTATGGCGATCATGGTCTTTGTTATCGCTACCGCTACCACTACCGACAACGACCGTCATGGAAAAAAAGGTGATAACGGTGAATCTTTTAGAGATTTAATGACTACATTAAATTTTATTTTGAATAAACATCTATGCTAAACTTTTCATAATCGTTTAATTAGAAAAACTTATATAGTGAGTCGTGACCATGAACTAAGAGTTACAGGCACATGAGCGTACACACACATACACATGCGTCGATACATAGTCATCATGGATTACAATCATCCTTAGTGCATAAAAAGGAAATATGTCAAAGGTACAATTGTCCAAATACATACAAAAGGAATGAGGTCAATCTAACTACCCACCCATCTATATATAGCAAAATAATGAACTAAGTAAGAGCAGTACATACACTTACTAGACCTCCCCAAAACGACATAAGACCTCCAAAAAGATCAACAACCTCAACACCATCTCCTCATCATCATTTCTAATGAGTGCTTACTCATTAGCAATACAACTCCCTACACTGCTAATCTCAAACCCACAATATGGATAATCATAATCCTCATTAACATGATAAAAAGGCTACAGATGAGGACTCCTCAAAGTCAAAATGAACAAGAATTTGAGGTGATGGAAAAATGTATTGTAGAGGAGGAATGGGGATCATTATGTTGTCGTCTCACTAATGAGAATCTGGCATGTCATCATCGCCTGGCGGGGGTGATTTTGGTCTCACAAAACCATTAGGAGCTGTCATAGACAAAGTCAAGTCCTCTATGGGTAACTAGATGCTCAAAATTGGTGATAGAAAGTGTAACACCTTATTTTTCGTAAAATAAATTAAAAAGGATTTTAGTTAAAAATAAATAGTTTTAGTAAAATAATGAGGATTTTGTAATCAAATAAATAAAAAGAAATAGATTTATTAATTAAACTAATGATTTTAAGGTAAATAAAATAAATATATGTTCTTATAAAACAAAAAAGATGTTTTATTTATTCATTTAATAGGGAGTAAAATATAGTTCCTTTTGGTAAAATAATAAAATAAAGAAGAATAGAGTATACAATAGGCTGAGTATCCTAGGTATAAATAGAGACACACTAGATCAATTTTATATTTACGATACATCTTTACGCTCTCTCATCCTCTCAAATTCTTGTTCCCTTTATTTTATCTCAAAACCTTCTTTTTTTTCCACATATAGTAAAACTACGATTCCAAACTCGTTAACTGTTGGATTGTCGTGAAATTTAAACATTAGGTTCAGAACTCATTTTTGAAAATCTCCACCAATTATATCTTTTGAAATAATGTTTGTGGTGGGAGAAATGTCCCTCGCACAAAGCTCTCTTTCTTTCCTGCATATATCCAAACCTATCTCAGTAAAACTACAATCCTAGACTTTTTAACCGTCAGATTATCGTAAAATTGGAACACCATGTTTGAAACTCATTTTTTCATATTTCTGCCGTTGGGATTTTTAAAATAATGTCCGTGGAGGGAGACATGCTCCTCGCATGAAGATAGTGGAATGAAGGCTATAATCTCTTCTCATTCTCTCAAACGCTTGGAAACTCTAACAGAGCAACTAGAGAAAAATTTGAGAAATCTTAGAGAACTACTAGAGATGTCACTATCACTATCAGACTACACATGTGAACCCACTTAGAGGTAAGGGATGAGTTTATCGCACTTGGGGTTAGAATGAACATGTGTATAGATCCTTAGAGGATCAAATTATGGTTTATTTTTGGATGTTTATTGTCTTGTAATTCTTCTTGTATGATTATATTTTATTTGTGGTTTGGATAAGACTTATTAGATTAGCATGATAAATTGTTATATTGGGATCATGAAATTATGATTGAAATTGAGTGTAAGTGGTAAATTGAATATGTGATGAATTGTGAGATAACATGATGCTTTGAGATTATAACAATGTTATTGAGATTGAGTATTAATGCAAAGTTGAACATGCGCTAAATTGTGAGATACACGTAAATATGTAATGATGGATTGTGACATTGTGAGATGTTAAATTGTGGACATGAGATATGATTGTGAATAAGTGTGTGGTTAATACTTGATGTGACAATTACTTGTATTGTGAGTTGTGAATGATACAATAACTCGACTAGTATTTACCTTGAGAGAAACATTTATGTGCGAGGTGTTAAAATGAAAGTGTAGGGTTCCAAGTTAGGAACACGAGGTGTTAAATTTTAGCGCAATGCACAAGGTGTTAAAAGGAAAGTGTAGGGTTCCAAGTTAGGAACCTGAAGTGTCAAATTGTAGCGAAATTTGTTAAACATGTTTGAAAACAAGTGTGAGATCATGGATATTGTATAATTCATGAACAATGTCTGCATGCAAAAGTTGTTTTAGGGGTTGAACCTGAATTAAGAAGGTGATGCCCTAATCGATTATTCAGAGTCTAGGCCTTGGAGTTAAATACACTAGGTTTGAGTGCTCCTTTAAGCCTATGTTGATCCCATATGGTTGGAGCATTATTGCAAAATAGAGTGACCCTGACTGGTCACCTTATGATTTTACCTAGTGAGAGTGACCTGACGTATCCATCATATGATGTGTCTTGTTATGTACTCCTAAGCGTCCTAGTGTTCTTTTTCACTGACATGGTACCATATTGCATATAGGATTGAGTCTTAGTGTATCTGTTGCATAACACTTGTGTAATGATCATTGTGACTTACTATGTGATAGCGGGTAATGAAATGCGTGAGTGTGAGATGTTGTGTTGTACTTGAGATTTGTTTTTCTGAACACATGATTAATGTAAAGGTGCGAAATGTAATTTTTTGGTTAAATCCTTGGGACAAGTGATGTTAGGCAATGTGGTAAAATGATGTGAATTGTGTTAAGTTAAGCATTTTATACTTATATTATATGATATGTATATCTACATGTTGTCTCATTTCTCTTATAGTTAGGAATGTGATAACCACTTCGAATGTGTTGTTTGTGTTTAGATCCTTTGATGATCTTGAACTTTGTGTTTATAAAACAAATAATTAGGTGAATGACTTTAAAGAATCTTGTGCCAAAGAACACTGAGACACAACATTCTGATAGAATTTGGTATTGGGGCATGATGTTCTAAACATGTTATTTTACTTTATTTTATTCTACTTCTTACCTTGAATTCTTTTGTAAATGTGAACGACCTTGTTTAGAGCCGAAAATGTTTTTGATAAGTTTTATTTGATAACAGTGAAATGAATGTGAACCTTTTACCCACGTGAATTTATTTAAGTGATCTGGAAAAAAATGATTTAATAAAATTTCAGATTTTTATATCTTTTTCTTGATTATATGTATCAGGGTAGAGGGTATTATAGAAAAGAGATAGTATCTGGTCCTTGAAAGATAAAGAAACCCATTCAGGCGTCATACTCCCAACACCATAGAGGGCTATAAGTAAGAGCAGTGCGTACACCTACTAGACCTCCTTAAAACGACATAAGGCCTCCTAAAATCAACAACCTCAGCAGTGATCTTCACTAAGTCCTCCGAGTCCATGTCATCACCATCATCAGAATCGACCATCTCCTCCTCATCATCACCAATGAGTGCCTGCTTATTAGTAGTATAACTTCTACAGTGTTAATCTCAGACCCAAAATATGAATAATAATCATAATCCTCATCAACATGATAAGAAGGTACAAAAGAGGAATCCTTAGAGTTAAACTGAACAAGCATATGAGGTGGTGACAAAAAGTACTATAGAGGAGGAACGGGGATTGTCATGTCGTCATCCCACTAATGAGCATCTGGCATGTCATCATTGCCCAACAGAAGTGGTGTTGGTCTCACAAAATCATCAGAAGTTGTCATAGACAAAGTCAAGTCCTTTATGGGTAACCAAAACCCAAAATAACTGATAGAAAAGAGATAGTAACGGGTCCCTCAAACTTAGAGAAATCCATTTAGGCGTCATAGTCCCAACCCCCCGAGGGCTATAAGCTAGGTGAATGTTCCCCATCCTCTGGAACTTGTCCATCTACTTATTCGTGAACACATATGAAAAGAAAACAAAGATAAAGGAGTGACCTCTTTGGAAGCCTGATTCATCAATCTCAATAGATTTAACATACAAGCAACAAACAATTGGGGGAAAAACCTAGGATTTGACCTAAGTTATAAAACTCGACCTCAACTCTTAACCAGACGTATGGTCCATACCCAACCTCTGATGATTCACCATACTCATTAGAAACTATTGGGAAGCCATTGGGAGCTCGTAAACCTTTTATAAGGTACAAACATCCATGCCATAATTATCATCTTTGAGGAAAGGGCTACCTGCCCATCAGGACTACACGACTACAACAATCTAGGTTATGCTAAGCAAGTATTCAGGTGCTTGACTTGGGATAATGAGTGCCCCCAATTGAAGGATGAAACCCTTGACCATTAAGATACTCACTTACTCAATGTCATACCTCTTAGTCCCTATCAGTGGCCCCTGCCTTTCATCCCATTGTGTGCCATATTGTAACTTCCCTGACTAAGGAACTCATGCATTAGCTGTTAGAAAATAAAATAAAAAATGAAAGAAAATAAATACCAAGAAGATGCACAGTCTTGAATTAAATAAAAAAATAACAGTAGCAAAATAAATTTAATTGACAGCACATGAATAATGCATTATAACATACAATAAGCACAAGGAAAAAATAAATTAGGGGGAGAAAAATATAGCCTGGGTTGAAGCGCATAAACGCTATCCTTAGAGAGAAAACACCCCCACTGCACGGGTAAGAAATTCTGATTGCGCTCCTGTCCCAAGATACGACAACTCATTAGTTCCGATCATGTGCAGCGAAAGGATCCCCGAACCTTAAGAACACCAATGCTCTTACTCTGAAGAAATAAATTATTTTATAAGAGAAGAAATAGAAAATTTTGGGAGAAAGGGATGAGACTGTAGCTCTGTCGGTCTTCTCTCTCTAGAGAGGAAGAAAGATATATACAAGCATTTATGCAACAACAGAATAATATGACTGTTGGAAAATATGACCGTTAGATAACAACTTAGAGGTATCAAAACAACCTTAACAAATTGTTGACTCATTAAAACAAAATCTTAAGAAAATCTAAAATAAATATTTTATTTTTTAAAATAGAATTAATATAATTAATATATATTTATAAATTTTAAATTAAAACACAAATATTTATCAACATTTTCCCACATATTTTAAAATATATTTTCTAAAAGATAATTTGTATAAAAACATAAGAGAAAGAGCATGTGATATTGTATTTCAGTATAAGGAACCTTCCGGGTTTGAGCCTTATACCTAGTGTTTATGAACTTCCATCCGAGAAAAATGTAGTGACTTGATTGTCTTGAACTACATATTCTTTAACCAGACTTTAGTACACAACCCCTACAATATTGGTGTTCAATTAGGTTCTAATCAGTGGTAGCGCGTTACACGGCTGCGCTTGTATTTTGTTTCGTGAGTATCACTTAGAGATTAGCCCATATCTCACAGTGGCGGCCCCACCACCACACTCACTAGGTGAATCCTCAAAGAGGGAGTTGTGACCCCCACCCCTACAATAATTGCCATCGGACTCATTAAGAGGTATTTTTTTTTTTACCAAAAATACACATATATAAACACCTCAACCTTAATATTGCAACAATTTATAATACACCTCGTCATAGGAATGAGAAACAGAACAGCTCCGCCAAATTTCATTTTGGTGTACTTTAGTTAACAAACAATTTCGTTGTTACCCGTTGAACTCCATTCATGGGATCACCAATCACACGGAGACGGGTGTCCATTGTTGTAACTAAATAATGGGCTTTAATCCCATTCCCCTCGACGACTCAAGTACTTGTTGACGCGTCAACCCTTTTGTAAGCGGATCCGCAATATTATTTTCTGACCTGACAAAGTCAAGAGAAATGACACCAAGAGAAATCAAATTTCTAATAGACTTATGTCTCACTCTTAAGTGTCTTCTTTTTTCATTAAAATTTTGCTTGTCACTTTAGATATAGCAATTTGACTGTCACAATGCATTGGAATTGGAGGTATACGCTTATTTAATAATGATAAATCGCATAATACATTTTTAAGAAATTCAGCCTCACTAGTAGCAGTATTTAAAGCAATAATTTTTGCTTTCATGTGAAATAATAATTTGTCTAGTAGATTTTCATGATACTGCACAACTAGCTAAAGCAAAGACATAATCACTTGTCAATTTTATTTCATCAAAATTAGAACTTCAATTTTGTATCACTAAATACCTCAATTACTTTCCAATCTACCAACTGCATGTGCAATATCAGACAGGCCTAGAGGAGTTTGTCAAATGCAACAAAGAACCGATACTTTGAGAATATTTATATGAAGAAATTCCTTTACTCAAATTTTTCTTTAACTTGATGGATAAGAGTCATAAGGAGTAAAAGCATGTTTTGCATCAAAATAATTAAACTTCTTCAATAGCTTTTCAACATAATAAGATTGGGTAAAAGTCATGCCATCATTTTTCTTTATAAGCTTAATTCCCAAAATCACATCTACTTGACCAAGGTCTTTTATGTCAAAGTTTCTAAACAATAAGGACTTCACATTATTTATGAAATGCATATTACTACCAAATATCAATATGTCATCCAGATACAAACATAAAATGACGCATCTATTATCATCAAATTGTTTCACATACACACATTTATCACTAACATTAATTTGAAAATCATAAAAAAGAATAACTTAATCAAACTTTTGTGTCAATGCTTTGGAGCTTGTTTCAAACCATACAAATATTTAACAATTTATTTTTTAAGGAAAAAGATTTTCAAAGAAAGTGACATCTCTAGATTGCATAATAGTAACATTAGAAATTTCAGTCACTTCTGAATTAATAACTAAGAATCTGTAAGTAATATTATGTAAAAAATATCCAACAAAATACAATTAACATTTTTTTTTCAATTTTTTTTTCTTATTAATAAGGATGTTAACCTTTACTAGACTCCCCCACACTTTAAGATATTTCAGATTTGATTTTCTTTTTCTCCATATCTCATAAAGATTTTTTTTTTAAAAAAAAAAATATAAGATACCATATCAAAAAAGTGACATACAAAATATAAAGTTTCACTCAAGTGTTCATTTTATTGCTTTGTGTGTTGTATTTTCACATGTTTATTATTATTATAGCAAGAAGCTACATATATAGAGGCAACCAGTCACTAACGTGTAACAACAAAATATTTACAACAATAACGTTAAGAAACAGAAAATAAAAATCGAACAAACTTCCTAACATTAAATATTTGTAATGTTCACAAAGGAAATTGACCAAGTAAAACATTGCTTCCTAACATATAGGAATGAAAATTAGTGGGATGCTTTTAGTTTTTCACATAAACTAATTCTAAAAGCATTTTATCTTAAACAAAAATACAATTGACAAGGAAAATATTTTTCAACAATCTCATACTAATTTAAAATTTCAAGAATTAAATAATATAATAAAACATTTTTAATGGAACATAATGCATTGTGTTTTCATCCATTAATTTTTCATGCTTACTAGAAAGGAACTCAGTTATATCCATTATAGATATTTTGATATAACATCATGCTACTGCAGAAAAGACTGCGCAAGAAGAAAGTATAAAACATTTTATCTCTAAGACTGTTAGAAAATAAAATAAAAAATGAAAGAAAATAAATACGAAGAAGATGCAGAGTCTTGAATTAAATAACAAAATAACAGTAGCAAAATAAATTTAATTGACAGCACATGAATAATGCATTATAACATACAATAAGCACAAGGAAAAAATAAATTAGGGGAAGAAAAATATAGTCTGGGTTGAAGCTCGTAAATGCTATCCTTAGAGAGAAAACACTCCCCACTGCACGACTAAGAAATTCTGATTGCGCTCCTCTCCCAAGATACGACAACCCGTTGGTTCCGATCGTGTGCAGCGAAAGGATCCCCGAACCTTATGAACACCAATGCTCTTACTCTCAAGAAATAAATTATTTTATAAGAGAAGAAATAGAAAATTTTGGAAGAAAGAGATGAGATTGTAGCTCTGTCGGTCTTCTCTCTCTAGAGAGGAAGAAAGATATATACAAGCATTTATGCAACAACAGAATAATATGACCATTAGATCAACTTAGAGGTATCAAAACAACCTTAACAAATTGTTGACTCATTAAAACAAAATCTTAAAAAAATATAAAATAAATATTTTATTTTATAAAATAAAATTAATATAATTAATATATATTTATAAATTTTAAATTAAAACACAAATATTTATCAACATATTAGCATGATCCTAACTCATGATAGGGGAACATGGGACTTTTCGTTAAGTTCATTAAATGTTCTTTGGAATTTCCAGTAGAGTCTTAAAGATTGTAGAGGCATACAACCTACCTCAGTCTCAATTATCATTCACAAAATAATTATATAATCCACAAATAGTGATAATATGGCAGTCATAGTACGCAACAAAAATATAATATTTACAATAGTCATAATCATCATCGAATAAATGTAAACACAGTTCTCAATAAACTTTAATATATGTGAACCAATCAATTATGCCTACACAGTTATATGCTTATGCGTAGTCTATTAATTTAATTTAGTTCTTCATCTAACTTCTTAAATTAAACTATTTACAAAGAGATAAATTTTACTAAAATATCCATATTCGACATAAAATTTCAATTCAAACCAAGTTAATTTTTAATATTGAAAGAATTTATTTTCTGATGTGGAAGATTAGATTAAACCACAACCACATAGCATACTCACGGCTTTCAAATAGACTAAGTTAAAAACTAATATTGAGGAAAAATTCTTTTCAGATGTGAAACATCAAATAAAACCGTTTTTTTTATTATTAACAAATGTCAAATTAAATAAAGTTTTTATCTAATGACCATGATATAGAGATAGAGACCGAGAACCTTACCAAGTTAAACATCCAATTTTATTTCTTCATACTCAATTTTCAAGTCTGTAGTTTGATAGAAAAAAAAATAATTTACACCGAAAGCTCATTTTTTTCCAGTTGCTGCAAGCATCTTCATATATATATATATATATATATATATATATATATATATATATATATATATATATATATATATATATATATATATATATATATATATATATATATATATATATTCATTCATGTATCAATTTCTTTTCACCACGTATGTTGGTTATATAAATAAATGGGTAAATGTATCTATTTAAAACAAAATATTATCGACATCTTTTAATTTATATTCCTACTTCAGATGAATGAAAATATACTAATGTTAAGAACAAGAAAATATACTAAAGTTCCAGCCAAGGGAATTTTTTTCTATTCTCAAAGTTCAGGATCACATTTGTTTTTCTACAAACAATTTTACATGCAAATTAAATCATTTATTTTATTACTATTATTTTTTTTCTTTATCTAACGGTTAAAAGAAAGTAGATATCACTTCCCAGTCAAATCCCTATTCCATCTTTTCTTGTTGAACGAGAATCAGTTGTTGGAAAATTCCTTTCCCAAATTTATGTTTGATTTACTGGTTCAAGGTTAATATATAGATGATCCAAGAAAATAGCAAATAATTATCAAGCTTAATATAAACAATAAAAGAAGTTGGAGAACTTGAATTTAAATGACAGAAAAATAAAATCATCATCAAGACAGGAATTAAAATTGTAAGACAAAAGTAAATGAAAATATAAAAAATTAACAACATAAAATGTAAATTTTGTGCTGAAACCAAGAACAATGAAAAATAAATGACAAAGAGAGGTAATATAAATAATAACAGGAATTTAATAACTTGATATTAAATGGCAGAAAAATAAAGTGACCATTAAGGAAAAACTTAAAAATCGTAAGACAACCTAAATAGAAAATAATAATTAATAAAAATGAACAACATGAAATATCAATTTGTGCTAAAGTTAAAATATAAAGAGCAATCTATACTAAGTCTTATAAATGAGACGTATATGAAAAAGGCTATTATGTCCATGCTCCAGTTGTTGACATGTGTCCAATTTATTGATTTTTTGGGTATTTTTGCATCACATTTCCAGGTCCTCCATGTATTATTGCATGTGTCTTCTTTTTCTTAAATTGCTTACAGGTGGCATGTGTTGCTACATTACCCGTCCATTCTTCACCAACTCCGTTTCCTTTCTTTCTTCTTCGTTGCATTTTGCTTTCTTTCTTCTTCGTTGCCTTTGTTTCTTCTTCATTTTTCTTCCTCTGTTTCTTTCCTTTTTTTTTTTGTTTTCCATGTCAGGTCTGGGTTTTGTTTTCTTTATGCTTAAATACTTAAAGTTTCCACTTTTATTTTCAGCTATTATTATCCAGTTTTGGTTTTTCCTGTTGAGCTTTTGTTTCGTCGGTTTTGGTTTTTGCTGTCGGGATTTTGTTTCATCAATGCATGCTGTGTTTGGCAAGGAATGTTGTTTGTTTTTGCTGTTTTGGTTTTCGCTCTTGAGCTTTTGTTCCATGCATGCACTGTGTGTTTCACACGGATTGTTGTTTCAATATGCATGTTTGGTTACACATGCATGCTTTTTGGTGGTGTTGTTGATTTGTTGTTCACAAATGTTTTCGGCTTTGTTTGTGGTTTTTCAATAACAATAACTGATATCTTTGATGTTGTTTGGTATTTGATAGACGCATGATGACGATGCGTCGAATGTTTCCTAATATCTATGCATGTTTAGTTGTTACCTTTTTTTCCCCAATTCTTTATTACCTGATGTCATTTGGTGTATGCTTTGGTTGTGTTATAGGCAGGGTCAAGGAGATCGCCGAATAGGTAAGTCTTTCAGAGGAGCATGAGCTGACCTATAATTGTTAATTTGATTTGGTGTATGTTTTGGTTGTTATTTAGGCAGGGTGAAGGAGATCACAAAAGGGTAAAATGTATCAACAATGGTTGTTAATTTGTGATTGTACCAACAATTAGACAAATAAACTCCTGCAGGAAATATCACAGGCGTAAAATTCAGCAGGAGGTAGGCAAAGAAGCAATTAACATGTAAACATAAATAAGATAATTACTTCACAAATGTTGTTTATCTCAAAAATGGTCTTTGCGTTTGACTTGGAAATGAATGTTTCCCTTAATGATAATTGAGCAGGACTTGGAGGCTGTGAACTCCATTGGAAAGGGCGTGTCAAAACTGAGCGGGCCTCAATGCCCAATTCTGAAAGTCTTCCATTTTGTGGTTGGTTTTGCATGTAGATTTTTTGGGGTTTTGTTTTGATTTGGTGTGTCGGTTTTTGTCGATGTTGGTCTGCTTTTTGCAAAATGTGCAATATTGTTTTTTTTTTGTACATTGTTGATTGCTTATGGATGTTTTTTTGTTGTGTTGAGTTGGTCCTAATTTAAGCAGTTCAGGACAATCAAAAAATCGAAAACCTGTTATTTTTTTGTAAATAATTCTACTGTGTTTGATGTCATACCATGTAGCTGATGGTTTTCTTGGTGATTGTCTCATCAAATACGGGGCACTGAAAGTTACTATTGTGGCGATGGTCCATGTGTTACGGCCTGTTCAATTTGTTGTTTTTTTTGCGCATTTCCACTTGGGGTGCAAGTTTCAACTTTTTTATGGATTCCCGGTCATTCCCTCAACTACTCCAAAGCTTCTTTCTTTGTTTTTGCTTCATTTGCTTATTGCTGAGTGTTGGATGGTGCTTTACTTGCTTCATTTCCTTGCTTTGCTTTTCATGCAGGTATCTTGAGTTCCAATTTAGTTTTCCTCCTGCTGACACGCGCAATTTTGTGTTCTCCATATGATGTTTTGCTTTTGTTGCCTTCCTGCTAAGTTTAGTTGCATATGCATGTTTTTTTGGTGGAATTGTTTATTTTTTGTCATCCAGGTAGTCCCTAAGGCTATCTTTTGCCCTTTCCCATCACCAAGTATAAGGGGTGTTCTTAAAGTTATGCAGTTGAGGTCAATATCTAATATGTTTTACGCCTTATTCATTTTTTATCAACTTTATTTAACTGTTCCTAACATTTATTTAACTTTATTAATTATTATACATTTTATTGTCGGGTATCATATATAGTTTGTTGCTTTTCTTCTTCAACAGATCCAACTTATGCTTCTATTTCTGCCTGCTGCAGGATGCTATTCATCCTTAGTTAGCAATTCTTTGCTCGCTTCTAAGTTGGCTATTAATCAGCTGGTGGAATGGAAGCAACAATTAAATGAGAGGTATTTTGCTCATCTTTTATGCATTTTTGGTTTGCCTTTGGTAGAGCTATTTGCCAAGTTATTAATGATGTGTTTTGGCGAGTTTAACTCTCCTGATAGTTTTGATTGTTAACTTTTAGTTAGTTTGCCAAGTTATTAATAAGATATTTGATATCATCTATGTTTTTTCAGGCTTTGTTGCATGCATTTGCTGGATTTGCATTTATTTCACTGTTGGTTTTTCCTGCCAATGCAACTTTTTTGATACTTCTTTGTTGTTTTTCCTCTTTATCAAATTCATCTGATTCTTCTGTTTTCCATTCATCCACAAGTTCCTATACTTCATTAGCTGGTAATTTTTTTCAGCCAATTATCTTATAGGATGCATTTGTTAAAGGAGCTCAGTCCAGTGTTGTTTGGCCACAATAATTGGATTTCTGGGGTAAATCTGTTATTTATGTTTCGTATTTGTTTTGTCCGATGGAAAATCTAACCACAGGTGGTTGGCAACTGAAATATATTAGTAAATTCTATTAGCAGGGTTGTTCCAATTGCTATCCATAACTATGGATGCTATTTTTTTACCCGTATTGGTGCATTTTTCCCCCTGCATGGTCGTTGAATGTTAATGTCATATTAACTTGGTTTGGTTTTAATTGTTTTGCTTTAAGTCATGTGGGAATTTTTAAATCATATGTTATTCTATTTTGATTCGAAAGTATGACATATGGTATATCTGATATGCATTTGCTTTGATAAGTTATTAGATTTCCTCTCATTAAATTGGATACCAAATGACAAACCTCTACCTGCATTGTTTGCTTATGTTGTTGTGTGGTATTTAAAGCATTTTGGCCATTATAATTTACTATGGAAGAATTACTGTTGATCTGCTTGCACAGTCGTCTAGCCTACGAATGATTCTAACCCCCGTGCAATTTTGACTCTTCAGAAACAGCAATTGAGACTGGGCAGTTGCCAACCAAACCAATCTTCCATTAATTGGAATTTTGGGAAAATGTAGTAATTTAATGCGTTCAATTTGTTCCTTCACCTTCCTATAACATCTTGATGTAGAGGCTTCACCACATTGCTGTAATCTTTTATCTTAGTTTTTTCCCCAAACAATAATTAGTTTCTGACCATCCCAAAGATGAGCTCAACATAATCAACAACGTCAAGCAGGGTAAGTAGTATAGCAAACTTTAATTTGCTTAGCTTTTGTTTTCAATTAATTGCTTCTCTTCACCCTAAATCTTTGTTGTAATTGCAATGATCGCTTCTCTTCATGCTAAATGGTTGCTATAACTGCAACAATCATGGCTATCTTATTGTAGATGAGGGATCCCATAATGACCCGGCCCTGCATATTACAGTTTATTGCAGCATTTCACAATGAGAAGGTGATATTTGACTACTCTTTTATTCATATTGTTTTTTCAACGCATTCCTTTGCCCTGATACATAACATTTATGCTTACCACATTTTTTGAGCAGGACTATATAGAAATACCTTCATTCTACCATTCATAGTGGGCGCCACATTATCCATAATTTGTCCGATTTAACTATGATGGAGCCTCATACCAGATACACCTCAAACAATATCAACGGAAATTTTTCTTTGCTGATGGCCTGAAACAGTTGAGGAAGCACTTAAATATCTAGGAGTCAGTTACTATCAACTTTATGGCCTGTGAACACAGATGGAATTTTGATCTTCATTTCAGTCCTTCACTCGAACAACAGGCATGTGGCAGACCCCTACTAGCATTTAGAATGCATGTCTGGACTATTGAATCTTTACCCAAAAAATTAACTCAGGTTTTTTTAATATTCAGATGCTTCCACCTATTGCAGCAATACACCTTCCTTCTTGTGGTTTCCATATGACCATTTTAAGAAAGTTCGGGCCTCCATTACACTGGCCTATCGTCCCACTTGGCCCTGGCTTTCACGGCAAGTATGTTGCCGAGCCATGGTACCGATTTCTTGCTGAAGGTGATTTTGTTCATGGAGACGAACTTTTATTCTATTACAGAAGTCGTGAGGATATTTGGGAAATGGTTATTAGAAAACAGAGGAATTGGGGTGACAACGATGATTGGTGAATCTAATTTTTTGTTTTGTTTGTTTATATATTACAACAAATGTTTGGTTCATGTTGGTTCTGGATGGCATATTAATTTGCATTTTTTGCTTTTTCAGTTTTAACTATGTCATTCTTCTTAACAATTTTTATATATTGATATCATGGTTTTTGTGCTTCACTACTGAATTCCATTGCACACGGTGGTAATTGGAAAAAATTATATGTTAATATTTAGTTCTCGAAATATCAAATTAGTTAGACTGTAACCGTGGTATAAAAAAACTTGAATTATGATCAAGCTAACGATTGAAACATCATGTCACGATTGTTCTGAATGCTAGGCTTCTATGTTACACATGTATATATATATATATAATTATAAGAATTCAAATGAGATGGTCGTTTGCAATAACACTGGGCAAGTATTATTAAGATTTATATGAAAGCATGGGATCAATGAAAGCAGGCTTCATCTGGTAACTTTCCAATGTTCCATTCTCTCCTGTTTGTTGGCTGTGTATATCGATAATAATCAAGTTAAACTTTCTAAAGTAACTTATTAAATTAAGGCTTCTTGAGCGTTCTTTATACAAATAATTGTAATAATTCTAATCTATACTAAGTCTTATAAATGAGATTTATAAGAAAATAAAATAATTATTTTATCTTTTCATTTCTGTCTATCTTTTGGAGTTTTTAAAGTTGTCGAATATTTTCCCTTTCTCATAGGTAACAATGCTAAATGTGCCTATTTATGTTATTTCCTCATTATTTTACTTTCTCTAGCTTTACATGTATCATTGTCCATTCAGACTGACCTACGATAATAGTTACTAAAATTTTGTTCCAACACCCAAATTGTTATTCGATGGTCACAGGATTCTCAATTATATATGATGTCTGAATAGTACACATTATTTATGCCTTCTATTTAAGTTCTTTCTAGATATCCTTTCCTGCCTGTAGATGTTTTAATTTTAGGAACCTCCAACATTCTTTTATTTTGTCTATATTCTGGTGCCTATCCATGTTTTTCCCTTTTGCTGTCATTTAATAGAAACAAATTATAAAAGTTATTCTAGAATAAAACAACTGATGCTCACATCAACATAGTATCATCTTAGACATTCCTTGGTCCAGTCATCTCATATTTATTTGTTGTCTATTCGAATGCTTATGTTTTACAGACCATGTAATATCCATGTTCTGTTTTCACATTTCCTTGATAAAAAAAGAAACCCTATCCCAACATGTTGTGTTCTTAGAGCACATACATATATATAATTTACATGTTTGTCTGCGTAGCTGTTCGATCTATGTCCACATATCACACAATCAAAGTTCTTTTGTTTCATCGATGTTAAACTTGATTACCATCACACATTAGCCATTTTGCTGTACTGGTTTTTTCACAGTTAATTCAATTATATTAACAACTTTGTTAGATACTTAACTTAATCCTAATCTTTTGTCCTCTCCATTTAGTTATTTAAGTCTCTATTTCTTTGCAACATCACAAAACATAACTTCTCTTGCTAATACAACATACTCAAATGCTAAGTTGTGCTTTTTCAAATGGTCTCGGATAGCAAATCAACCACCCATTAATATTGCAGTCTATAGCAGCATTCGATTGTTACAAGGTTAATAAAATGCCTATTTTGGAAACTTTTTTTTATATTACTTTGGATATTGTTTTTCTTTTGTTTTTTTTATTTCGTCAAAACCTTATATACATCTATTATTGTAATTATTCTATTATACTAATCGTTTTTCTATGATTCTAATTGTCTCAATCGAAATTTGAAAAAAAAAATTTCCTTTTTTTCTTGCCATACATTTATATCTAAGTTAATCGATGATATATTTAATAAGTAAAATTCATTTAAAACCAATAAACGCATTCCAATTAGAACTACATGTATAAGGAAAAAAAATCTTTTTTAACCTCTATTTATTCCAATTTTTTATAGTTTATTCTTTTTTAAAAACTAACTTTAATTTTTCTGATTAAAAAAAAAAACCAAGACAAAAATAAAGTTATTACTTGATCTATCAACCAAAAAATATTATTATTCAATAATAGTTATTTCTTTTATATTTTTTCTTTTACTGTAATTTAAACTTCTAATACACATTAAATTTACAAAAAAATATCATCTCATATATTTATAATTATAATTATAATATATGACTCTTCACATGCAATCCTCGAAGCCAGTAATCAATAATGCTACAGAATTTCCACATTCATCTTTATTCCCCCACTTACATCTTCTCGACAATTACTTTGTGACTCCCACACTTCTGTAGCTTAATATTTGAAACAAGTTATAGCACTAACCCCCTGACATCTCAACTCAACCCAGACAAGCATGACTTCACATTCATCATCGGTTACAAGCAAGGTTTTTTTGTCCTCTGCTATTTTACACACAAATTAAAAGACTATTATCTGTTATAGATGCCATATTGAGTACATGCATGCATATATTTTCCTTGATTAACATTATCAATTTTGACTCCCAAATTTAATAGCTATTTTGATTGCTACACCACAAAAAGATGAATTTTTCTGCCTATCTCTTCTGTTGCTTCATATCAAATTGCAAGATGTTACCATATATTGATCCAAATTTATAATACTCACTCATGCTTGTTGATTAAATCTAATACACCTAGCATCAAATTTTGAAAACATTAGGTTTTTTATAATTTATGAATGATCCATATTCAAGGATTGTTGTCTGTTATAGGTCATATATAAATTATTGCCCCAGTTTTATAATTTATAATACTAATTTGAGAACAAAACCTTTTTCTGCATTAAAAATCCAGAGCCATAGAAAATATGTAGCACATGTCATTCAGTATTGTCTGCCCTGAACTCCACACTTCATATCGATAATATACATAATACAAACAACTTGGCTTTTACTTTCATATTTTGACTTATAAAAACTACATTCTGATCTCTAATATTTGCTCTTTATTTTTTGCTATCCAATTTTTGATAAATTAATCCCTGCTTTGTTCTGTGACTAATTTCATTAATTTTTTGTGCTATAGGGCCCATCAAACTGGTTGGCAGCAATACGGTTTTCGATCGCATTCCGTGTTTCTGAGGTCAACATTGAACCATTTTTCCCGTTCTCTTATTTCATTTGTAACAAAATTCTTTTATTTAATGTTAACATGTTTCCCTGCAGAACATCATTGAGGTTCCATTGTCTTACCATAAACAATGGAGGCCATATTACCCGACATATGCTTTGTTTCAGTATAATGGAACCACACATTTTGTTAGGCTTCACAAATATGGCAACAAATACTTTTTTTTGATGGGCTAAAACAGTTTAGAAGAACTCATGACATTGACGGCAGTGTCATCATGCGGTTTTTTGCTACTGACAAAAATACTTCCTTCGAGATGGATGTCGTTGGACCTATCCATAGGCAGGGCCGTCCAAGGTCGGTTCTAGCAACCACGAGACACATCTTTACAACCGATGTTACCAAACACATGATGCAACAGAGCTTCCCTTTGGTAATGGTTTGCTAGCCACCCAATTATGTTCTTACTATTAAATTATTTTCTTTTATTTTGCTTTAATGCTTACTACATGTTATTTTTCTCACCCCAACTTTTCTTTATGACAACAAACATATTCTATTATTAAATTTTTGTCTTTATATTGGTTTAATTTAAATAACCCTGGGTGCTGTAAATACAATACAGGGAAAACATTTAGTTGTATGATCATTGTTTTTTTTTTCAATGTAGGTCCTTCCACTAGCAGCTTTAAATTTTTTGTTTGGATCACAAAAAGTAATTCCTGTTTGGAGAGGCTATGGCAAATGCAACTAATGGCAGATCACCATGCACAATGGTGTCTCATCTGTTGCCCAGCCATGGTTCCAATATCTCTCTAAAAATAATTTAATGGTTGGAGATGAGGTAATATTCTTCTTTAGATTTGACGAACACGTATGGAAAGTTCTATTTAGAAAAAAAGTTATATGGGATGATGAGGACCTCTCCAGCTAAAGATAATGCACAGAGACCATGCACACAAACTATTTTTGTTAATTTCTTTTATGTTTTGATGAATGTTGATACTCAAATACATTACGGTATCAGACAATTTCATCTTTATTACTTTCTTGATTCTATGCTTTTGCCTACCAAGGTTTAACCATGTTAATTAAGTATCCTTTTATTCTATTTAGTTATATTTTTCCTATTTATATGTTAATAAAGTTTGGTCATCATTTTATTCCTATTATGTAATTAAAAAAAAGTAATTGACTTCTGCGTACATCAGAAATACTATGATTATTATTATTTGCTCACCGTTTTTTAAAAACTTTTTTCCCTACAAGACTATTCTTCTTACATTGTTTTGACCACAATTTATATACATTTTTTCCCAATTTCTCTTTGCACATTTTTAACAACTTTTTGTTGCTTTACATTTAAAATGTATAATGATACATGTCATATGGTTAATTATATCAATTGTACATGTTTGGATATATATAGCTGGAGTTAAAGTTTTAATTCTGTCATTTAATATATATGATGCATTTATTATTATTTTTTTTACCAAAATCATGCTTTCTAATTAGATTGATAGTGTCATTTTTATTGACTGTAAATATTTATCATGGAAGTTATAATGTTTTCATGATTTAGCATAGATATAGTCAATAATTAATATTAGTATGAATTATGGAAATAAAATATGGCTACCATAGTTTGTTTTTATACAAATTTTACATAAAAGAAATAAAAAACAAATCTTTGTAAATGGAAAATATTCGGCTAGAATTGTGTTAACTGTTTATTTATTTTTTTTACAAAAAATCCAACTTATTTTATCGATATATAAAAAAAAAACAATCTACAACTAAGTGTAACATGTTAAGTACATTATTTAAAGTTAGCATATAAAATAATAAATTTATTATTATCATTTTATAATCAAATAATAATATTATTTGTGGACATCTTATTTGATATTGCCTCTCATTTTTTATCTATTTTTATTTCAATACTGCCAATTAAATTATTATTTATGTTAAATTTTAAAAAAAATTCATGTTTTCTTTTATTTTACTTATGTTTTGCAAAACAAATAAACATGCATGCTAAATACCAGTGTTTAGTTTAGTTTATTATTATTATTATTATTATTAATATTAATCAAAACTGAGAACAGGTTTTAAAGTTAATTAATCTTTGTGAAATTGTTATCTTTTGTTATGTCCATTGTAGCATGTGTGTCATACATAGGACATTCTATTTTTCCTTATCTTTAACATTTTTTTAAATTGTCATAAATATTGCTTACAATTCTATTTCATTTTATTATTCATTATTATTATTATTGTTATTATTATTAATAAACTCTAGCTAAAGCTTTTTTTTTTGTGTTGTTATGGTTTAACCTGAAATACTATCATTATTATTATACCCTGTATTTTTTCGATTAAATTGTAATAATCTAAATTAATACAAATACAAACATTTCTAACTTTCACCAGGGCGACTTCACCTTCAACACTAAAATTATTACTAAAATAACATCCATTTTTTAAATAACACACAAAAATAAAACACATTCAAGGAAAAAAAATATTCCAATTTGTTGGTTTTTTGGGTATTTTAGTTTGGCTCCAACTGTCGCTTTCTGCATGCATTCTCGGTCATTCCTTCAACTACTACTCCACCTTTAGCATGCATTCCCGATCATTCAAGAACAAGAAACTTCTTACTCTGTCTTTGCGCATTCTCTCACTGTTTTCTTTGCTTTGTTTGGTTTCTTTCTTTTTCGTTTTTGTACCTCCATAATTTGCAGTTTGATTTTTCAACTGCTCTCAGGCCTTCCATTTTGTGCACATTTGGTCTTGCTTCAAGTTTTCTTGCTTCTTATAGGTTTAAATTTTTCAGCTACTCAGAGTTTTCATTTTGTGGAGATTTCCTGTTGTCGTGCTTTTTGGTTTGAGTTCTCACGGTTTTGGTTTTTTCTTTACATTTGTTTACAGTCACAGGTGTTTTGTTTTCATACATGCATGTTTGGTGTTGTTTCTTTTTGGTCATCTGTGGTGTCGCTTGCTGATAAATTTGGTTTTTTAAGTTTGTTTTTTTTCATGTTTTTTTCTCATGATTTCTTTGCTGATGTTGCTCGGTGTTTCACAGTCTAATGTTCGAGGTAACCTATAATGGTCATGGTTACAATATTTTCTGATATCTATGCATGTTTGTTTGTTACCCTGGCTTTCATTTTATGCACATTTGTTGTTGTCGAGCATTTTGGTTTGACTTTTTGGGGTTTTGGTTTTCTCTTTACATTTGTTAACGGTCACACATGTTTTTGTTTCATCCATGCATGTTCAGTGTTGTTTATTTTGGTCATCTGTGGTGTCGCTTGCTTATCTGTATGTTTGATTGCTATTGCAAGTTTTTGGGTGTTGTTGCGGATTTGTTGTTCAGAGAGCTGAATTTTCCGTTTTTAATTTGTTTTTATTTTCATCGTTTTTCTGAAGACTCTTTTGGTGATGTTGGTTTGGTGTTTGCAAGCGAATGTTCGAGGTAATCTATAATGGTCATGGTTTATGCATGTTTGTTTGTTACCTTTTTTACGATCGGCCTGTTGTCTGATGTTATTTTTTGTATGTTTTTAGGCAGGACCAACAAAATCGGGTAATAGCTGAGGTGTCATTCCGACAATAATATTTTCCTATTGAGGTCACCTTGAATGGCCATGCCTGGAATGTTTTTTGGTTGATAGTGATATTTGGTGGCTGCCTTGCCTGATAATTTAATTTGTGTCTGTTTTGGTTGTTGTTTATACAGGGACAACGAAATTTTATATTAGTGATAGGTAAGGTTTTATTCGGACCCTTAAATTTTGCTCCATATTTATGCATGCTTGCCTATTGATATTTTTTTAATTCATCTTTTGTTTGATGTTATTTATCATGACATAAATATTTTGTGTTTGATAGATACTATATATTATTGTTCCTTTTTGGTGCTGCTGTTGGCTCTCCAAAAAAACAGAATCAGGTCAGCTCAATTGTTCTTTCAACCTTAGTTATCATATTTATGGTTTGACTTATCATTGTTTTTTTTTTTCAATAAATAACATTCTATTTGTTGTTGTTATCATGTTATGTGGTTGTTTTGTGGTTTCAATATCTATGTATGTTTCTGAGTTTTTGTTCAGACTGATGGCACGTATTGCTGACAAGATAAAAACCATTAATGGTTCTAAAGAAACTCTGAAACTTGCTGTAAGGATAACTGAGCTCTGGTTTGTTGGGACGCCGGGCAGGTCTAAACAAGCTGAGATGGTCATTGTTGACTCTGACGTATGCTTTAAATTTGTGCTTTTTGTTCATGAATTGTCTCTATTTGTAGCCATTAGTTAGATATTTTTATGATTCACAGGGTGATCAAATCCATGTGGTCTGTAAGCAAGACCAGTTAAAGACATGGAAAATGGATTTGAAGGAAGGTTGTACTTATCTGATGCACAATTTTAGAGTCAACAAGAATGATGGATAGTACAGAGTTTGTGAACATCCATATAAATTGACATTTATTGGAGTTACGGTTGTCAGACAGTGTGAATTGGATGGGCTTCCTTTTAAAAATTGTAGATTTACAGATTTTTCGTGATGTCGTTGTTGACCAATTACAATCTGACCTATTAGTAGCTTAGCACAATTAGATTTACATTTCTAATTTCATCACCAGTGTTTGTGGGTTTTGTTTTTCGTTACTGAGTTTTACTCAACTTTTTAGACATCATTGGTGTGGTTGACGAGGTTGTCTTTCGTCATATTTCACCCAGAAGTAAAAGAGTTGTTTTTAAGCTTATGAATTTGAGGTAAACGTTTGATATGTTCTATGAGTTATTCATGGTTGTATGATTGTATGGTTGTATGTTGTTAATTGATTGTTTGTATAATGGTTTGTTTTTTTTTCAATAACCAATTGTTGTCTTGCACTCTGTGGGACGATTATTTTCTCCAATTTTTGGAATATTTGGATCAGCATGAGACTGAACGGCCTATTATTGTGTTGTTGACCAATGCCAGAATTAAAGAGGGTCAGGGTATACTATGATATATAATTTGTTGTTTTTCATCTTCATCGGATCCAACTTATGCTTTTATTTCTGAGTGGTGCAGGATCCTATCCATGCTTGGTTAGCAATTCTTTGAAGGCTTCTAAATTGACTATTAATCAGCCAGTGGCACCAATTGAAGAATTCAATCAGAAGTATTTGCCTCATGTTTTTATTAAGATATGTTTGTTTTTTTTCCTTCAGTCTATTATTGATTTAGTATGTATAGGCTTTCAGAATTGGGCATTGAGATTCGCTCAGTTTTGACATGTCGTTCTCAGTGGAGTTCACAGCCTTCAGGTTTTGCTCAGTTATCATCAAGGGAAACATTCATTTCCAAGTCAGAGGCAAAGACCATTTCTGAGATAAACAACCTTTGTGAAGTAATTATCTTATTTATGTTTACCTGTTTATCGCTTCTTTGGCTGCCTCCTGTTGAATTTTATGGCTGTGATATTTCCTGCAGGAGTTTGTTTGTGTTACTATTGGTACAATCACGAGGATTGTTATGGACAATCATTCATGGTGTTATGCAACTTGCATTCAGTGCCATAAGAAAACAAATGTCTATACAGAACCTTTAGTGTGCCCATGTGGCAAGCATAATGATTGAGCTGTGCTTAGGTCTTTGTATTCCTTTTTCAATTTCTGTGGCACTATATTTATGTTTGAATTTATTTTTATCATTTAACGCTATTATATATGTTTCCAGATATAGAGTTGAAGTGATAGTCAATTATAAAGATGAAAGCACAAAATTTCTCTTGTGGGATCGTGAATGCACTGAATTGATTGGGCAGTCAGCTGATGAAGTCAATACCCTCAAAGTAGAAGTAGGTGTCTATAATTTCAAAATAAAAATTTGAATCTTGGGATTATCTTTAATTTTATTTGTGTTTTTTCCTATTCAAGGATGGTGATCTGGATTTAAATGCCTCCCCAAAAGCACTTGATAAACTACTGGGTCATCTGCTCGCCTTCAAAGTCAAAATTCAGCCACAGTATAAAAATTCTGCTGTTTTGAAATGCTTAACTGACTTAACTTTAATTAATGATGTGCTGGACATGTTGCTTGATGTTGAGGTGCTGTTTTATGGAGTTAATTTTTTTCATTAATGCTATATCTATATGTTATTTATATGCTAATTTATTTTGCATCGATTCTGCTGGTATCAATCAACATCTTATGCAGACATGTTCAAATATTAAAGTTACAATACCGTTTGATTCCAATGATCCTGTCCACGATGAATCTGTAAGTTTTCAGTATTGGTGTCTATTTCCAATATAGTATTTGCATAGAGATATTTGGACCAGGATTCTAATCCACATGCATAGAAATGATAGAATGGGATCAATAATTTCGATTAAGATTTGCATCAAGTTTAGCTTTTGCTTCAACTTATTGTTATTGTTTGTTCTATCCAGCAATCCATTTCTATAACAACAGACCATGATCAACTTATTGAACTTCCCTTGACACCATCAAAATGACAGCCATTTCATGAATGTGATGATGAAGCAAGAAGCTCCTAGATTTCACTAGCTCAACTATCGTCCAACAAATTAGCAAAACATGACCAGATTGAATAGATTTTGTTGGTTAGGAATAGCCAACACTTTTTCCTTTTTTGTTAGTTATTTGGAAATTGTAATTGAACTATCTTTGTTTTATTTTGATGTGTAACCCTGTCTGGCATGGGCTATTGCAGTCTAACATTCTGTTTATTTGGAAATTGTAATAGAACTCTTTTCTTTGTTTTATTTTGATCTATGATCTTGTCAAACATTACCCTAATACTAGCATGGGTTATTCCAGCCTGACATGCTGTTTAAATCTTTTGCACAATATTGAGATGTGTTAATTTATTAACCGGGATTGTGATTCATTATTTTTTAAATAACATATTAAAAAAACATTATTTATTCCACGGTAATTGAAGCATTCGTGAGTGATTCATTGTTTATAATTGAGTAAATGTCTTTATTAACAAATTTGGTCAACGCTTGTGTCGAGCTTAATAGACTGAGTTTAATTTCATTTAAGTTAATTTATAATATGTATCAAGCAAAATTTGGTATGCAGTTTCGCATGTATACAGGAAGAAACAAAAATAGCTCTCATGTATTCATCATGTAATTTCGTACACTTTTTAAAAATTACACGAGATATGACTTTAAAGAAGGGGAGACTAAATGTTTTATCAATGATTATTTGAATTAAAAGTATCCACATTTTGCCAGCTGTCAATTCCAAAAATTTTTTACACTCTTTTAGTTGCATTTCATTACTTACTACTTAAGTTAATTATGACAGAGCCCATTTGAATAAGCTTTTACAGAAAAGTTCAACTGAAACATGCTCGACAATCTTTGGTGTTTGTTTGTGTCTTTTAGAATTTGAGTTTACAATATAATTGTTCCTTCCAAAACTACTCCATTGTCCAAATATAAACTACAATATGATCAACTAAAGGCAACAGGAACATGGAAAACTATAGATTTATAAGCAAGTCTGATTCAGCAAAAGCCAGAAGCAACAGCAAGCGTATTAGACAACAAAAGGTACATGTTAATGCTCAGGATAGTGTCCATGCAAGTGTCAATCCAGCTTCATCCCATACTGAAGATCATTATAACCAACCAAAGACACCACCACATAGTGTCCATGCAACTGTTAATCGGGCTTCACACGATGCTGAAGATCATTGTAAGCTATCAAAAATACGATTTTTATATCTTTATATTTAGCTCATATTAGTTAATTACGTTGATACAATATCCATATATAGTTTGTTATGAAAAGGTAAGGAATTCGTAGGTTTGATGCAAGATTATAGCAATGCATGTCATTTGATTATTCCGTTTGAATCATTATCATGATTTCCTGTTTCTGTCATCCTTTTTCTGCTTTGAAGTTAATGTCTCCGGTTCATCAGAGAATGAGAATTCTAGATCAATAGAAGGTACTATTACAAATCTCCTTCATTGATTTATTAATTTTACTTCTAATTAAAATACCTAACTGCAATTTTTGTAGAATCTCAAACTATTTCTTCAGTTGGATATCTAAACTGTGAATCGCCACATCATGATTCTTCAATGGACGCAGGAGGTAAATGTCTTATAGAATTCTTTTTGTTTTTAAAAAAAACACAACAAAATTCATTTTAAAGTATTTTGATGTTAGCTACCAGTTCATGTTCTGATATGTAATTTAGATATTCCTGTAAAAATTAAATTATTCATGGTTACGGTTATGGTATAATATGTAATGTTATTATTTCAGAATATTTTGATCTTGGTGACCAGCTCATGCAATATAGACATTGTAATGCAAAAATGTGGTTTAATGAAAGCATATTAAAATGTTCAAATACCTTAAGCCCACGATTCAGCCTATGTTGTGGAGATGACAAGGTTAAACTTCCATTGTTACAGAATCCACCTAAATTTCTACAGCAAGTTCTATTTGAGCAAAATACAGCTCATGCAAAAAATTATCAACAGAACATAAGAACTTATAACATGATGTTTGCATTTACTTCTGCTGGTATTAAATTTGACAAAACAATTAGTCCTTCGAGAGGCCCTCCTACAATCAGAATTCAAGGTCAACTGTGTCACAGGATTGGAAGTCTATTACCAATGCCTGGAAAAGAACCTAAATTTGCACAATTGTATATCTATGAAATAGAAAATGAAGTTCAAAATAGAATTAACACCATGAGGTAGTTAACAACACAACGCCAATATAACATCTCTGATTTACATTGATGTCTATTGTTTATTTTACATTAACATCCTCTTAATTTTTTATATATTTGAATATTTGGTTTTTCAGCCACTATAATGAAATTGAGGCACATATTGTCTCAAATTTGCAAAAAATGTTGGATGAAAACAATGCTCATCCAAAGAGTTTCGGGATGGCAAGGGATAGATTGACAGGCACTGAAGTGCATAATGTAAGACTCAAATTGATCGCTGGTCGGGAAAAAGATGGTCGTACATATAATGTACCAAGTGTTCTAGAAGTTGTTGCACTTATTACAGGTGATATTGATGCAAATTCGAAGAGAGATATTATTGTTGAAACTCAAAATGGTCAATTACATAGGATACATGAATTACATTGTAGTTATCTAGCTCTACAATATCCTCTATTGTTTCCTTATGGAGAAGATGGATATAGACCTGACATTCTACATCGTGATACATTAAGTGGGAATAAAGAAAAAAGAATCGTCTTACAATGAGAGAGTGGTTTGCTTATAGACTGCAATACAGACCCAATGAAGGTCAAACTCTGCTGCATTCTAGAAAACTATTCCAACAATTTGTTGCTGAAGGATACACAATGATTGAATCAGAATGACTTTCCTATGTTAGAAACAACCAAAAGAAACTCAGAGTTGACAATTTCTGTAGCTTGCAGCAGTCATCGAATGCTAGAAATACAGAAGGTTTAAGCCAAGGCAAGAGGATCATCTTACCTTCAACCTTTGTTGGCAGTCCATGTTACATGGATCAACTTTATTTTGATGGCATAGCTATATGCAGTCAGGTAGGTTTCCCAAATCTTTTTATTACTTTTACCTGCAATCCGAATTGGCTTAAAATTCATAGGTTGCTGACACCTTTGAATTTGACAGCAATAGATAGGCCAGAAATAATCTCCCGAATTTTCAAGCTTAAATATGAGCAGATGTTATCAAACCTTACAAAGAATCACTTACTAGGAAAAGTCATTGCATGTAAGTTGATGCTGATTCCTTTTTTTGCTACTAACAGATAAGCTACTTATTGTAAATTATGTTTTCTTTAATACCTTTCTATTAATGGTATTTGGTTACAATTACAGACATGTACACAGTGAAATTCCAAAAATGAAAACTTCCTCATGTTCATTTATTGTTATTTTCACACGCCAAAAACAAATATCCATCTGCAAACGATATTGATCATATTATATCAGCTGAAATACCTCCACAGGAAGATGATCCAGAACTCTATAAATTAGTGTAAAATCACATGGTTCATGGTCCATGTGGAATTTTGAGGCCTGCATCTCCATGCATGAAGGAAGGCAAATGCAGTCGATTTTATCCAAAAAAAGTTTTAGCCCACAACTCTTGTAGATGGAGATGGTTATCCTATGTATCATAGAAGAAACACTGGTCGGACAATAACCAAGAATGGAATTATAATTGATAATAGATGTATTGTACCCTAGAATCCAAAATTGCTGAAAAAATACCAAACACATATAAATATTGAATGGTGTAACCAAAGCACTTCTATCAAATATTTATTCAAGTACATCAATAAAGGATATGATAGAGCTACCGCTGTCATGGTTCCTGATGACAATGGAACAGTTCCCCATGCAAACACTCCGAATGATAAAATCAAGGAATATCTGGATTGCAGGTATGAGCCAAGTTTAATATGTAAATCATGTTATGATTGTATTTAAAATGTATTTATTTTGATTACAGATACATTTCTCCATGTGAATCTACTTGGAGGATCTTTGGTTTTCCAATACATGGTAGAAAATCTTCTGTAGAGAGGCTACAATTCCATTTTTCAGGACAACATAGCGTTCTCTACCAAGACCATGATGATATTCATGATCTCTTCTCTAACCCAAGCATTTCTGAATCAAACTTTATAGCTTGGATGAATACAAACCAAGCTTTTGTTGAAGGTCAAAGCCTGACTTATTCTGAATTTGTTACTAAGTTCGTGTATAACTAGAAATAAAGATGTTGGCAACTTAGGAAAAAGAGTTATACTATTGGCAGGCTTCAATGGGTTCCCCCAACTACAGGGGAATTATTTTATTTTAGGATGATGCTGACTGTCTCTAGAGGACCAATTTCATTTTAAGATATCAGAACAGTTGCTGGTGTTGAATATCCTACATATAGAGAAGCATGTTTTGCTTCTAGCGGCATAACTTCTTTGTTATTGTCAAACTCCAATGATTGATGCACTGCACCCTTTGGTAATGATGACAAAATGTTTATTATGACTTATATAAATACAAACTTAAATATAATTATTATTTATACTCTTTTGCATAATCTTCCAAGCTGTGTAACTAGACATCTAAATGGTTGCGATCAACACATGACAATCCTTAGAAGATTAGGGCCTCCCTTACAGTGGAATGTGTATTGTTCTTGATATTGGAATTGGGGAAAAATATGTTTTGCAACCTTGGTATAAATTCCTTGAAGAAAGTGATTTTTCTCATGGTGATGAAATCCCATTCTACTACAGGCATCATGAACAAATTTGGGAAATTATTATTAGAAGTTAAAAGGATTGAGACAACAATGATAGTGATAGTGACTAAATTAAGTTTATGTTGCTTGTTTTGTTTACTAACATTGCCTTGGTCAATGAGTAATCTAGCTTTTTTTTAATGCAAACAATCTAATTGTTATTAATGTTACATATATTTTTATTTTCATACTATTTTTCATTTTAATATTATATTATAGAATAAATAAATATTCATACAAAATAAATTACAAGTAACATCAAGATTAAGGCAAAAACATGAATGATAAAAAAACTAGTAACAATTATCATTAAAGTAAGTAACTTTAAGAAAAACAAACATGAAATAAAAGGAGGATTAATTAAGAAAAATCCTCAAATAAAATCTATTGAGATCATAGAATGAAAGCTTAACCCCACTCCCCTTCACCTCAAAGATTGAATCTTTGGTAGTAAGTGGAGAAGTTTTGGAGAAGAAAGATGGAATCTTGGTGATGTTTGTAGAAATAGAATGAGAGAAAAGTTACCAACACTACTAGAAAATAAGTTTTTAACATCGGTTATTAAGGATTTTTAACATCAGTTATTAACCGATGTTGAAAGTACTGACATTGAAAATATTATCGTTAACATTGATTTTCAAAAACTGATGTTAATGTAAAATTATAACATTGGTTATTTAAATAAACGATGTTATATAATAAGAATTATAAAAAAAGTTGTATATATCTTTATATAAACATCGATTTTCTTAAAAAATCGATGTTGTTTTTAGGATTTTTTTTAATATATTGTCTGTTTTTTCAATAATCTCAAAATTAACCTGCAAATTTTAAAAGCAGACCACACAACATATTTAATGTTAAAGAGACATGAATTGTAAAAAATGTAAAGTAAGTAAACTACAATTACAAAATCGTCTAAACATCCTAGATTTCATTTTTAACTTTCAAATAAAACTTTGCCCACTAGATGCGAAACGCCTTCAATCTCTCTGGTTCCAATGGTCTAGCATCATTAAAGTACTATATGATATAATAAAACATATGTTAATAATATAATACCAATCATTAAAAAATGAAAATTGTTTGAATTAAACAATTACCGTTTTCCATTTATTCTTGAAACTTCCTAAGATTATAGTTGGCATCTAGTGCATGACGTAATACCCACACTCAGTGTTTCCTTTTTGTCTATTACACTAAATACATTATGAAATTTAGATATTCAATGTTAAGTACAAATTAGTCTACACAATACTAAAATATAACTAGAAATATTGTTTAAATAACTTACTTTAACAACAATCTACCTAGCAGAAGCCTTGGATTTACTTTTATCGTCAAGTCCTTTCAAAGCACTGTTGAGTACAAACATGGATGCTTATTGTACAATTAAAATATTGATGTTCCAGACTAATGCTAATGCAAATGTATTGAAAAATAATACTAACCTGTTAATTATTCCTTTGAGGTAGTTGTCTGGCCTATTATGCAACGAACAAAACCATATGACAACATTTTTCTTCGGCAAAATGATGACCATTTGCCAATATGCACTGCAGTGGAGACCAATATATGTTATTACACTTTTATACATTATTTAAATTCATTTGTTTAGTTTAACTTACCCATTCAGGTAGACTCCTAGGCACACATCTCGCTTTGAATTCTGCATCCAGTTCTTAATATAACTTTCTGACACTTCAAGGAGAAGATGAGTCTAGAAGAAGCTCACCACCATAGGAGGCCATAGATAAGAGCTTCAAGGAAGAAGGAGATGAATGAAGGGAGAGGAAGAGAAGAACACGAAATTTTGTGCTCTAAAAGAGCTCTAAAATCTGAAGTTTAATTTTCAAATGATCAAAGTTGAAAAAATGCACCCACATGACCTCTATTTATAGCCTAAGTGTCACACAAAATTGGAGGGAAATTTGAATTTCTATTCAAATTTCACTTGAATTTGAAATTGAATTTGTGGAGCCAAATTTTGGAGCCAAAATTTCACTAATTATGATTAGTGAATTCGAGTTATGGTTCAGCCCACTAATCCAAGATCAAGTCCAAGATTCATGAGGCATGTAAAGCATGAAGGACATGCACAAAGTATGACTATATGATGTGGCAATGAGGTGTAGCAAGCAAATATTCACCTCTCCCTCTAAAATTTAATTGGATTGGACTTCTCCCAATTCAATTAAATTTATTTCTCAGCACACACATCAAATATTCACTTAATGCATGTGAAATTACAAAACTACCCATAGTACAAAAACTAGTCTAGGTGTCCTAAAATACAAGGGATGAAAAATCCTACATTTCTAGGGTACCCTACCTACATTATGGAGCCCTAAATACAAGGCCCAAAAATAATAAAATCTTAATCTAATATGTACAAAGATAAGTGGGCTCATACTTAGCCCATGGGCCCAAAATCTACCCTAAGGCTCATAAGAACCTTAGGGTCTTCTCTTGCATCTCTGGCCCAATCTTCTTGGAGTCTTCTATCCAATGTCCTTGGAGGGTAGGATTGCATCAGATAGGATTGATGTGAAACGGAATTTTGTTGCAAGTTTGTAGACCTTGTAGCTGCTTTTTCTGTTTTGTGTGCAGTTCAACTTTTGTTCTAGCATTTGTGGTGTTTTGTGTCTTCTTGTGTAATTAAATGATAGTTATTTCTTTATGGTAGGAGCCTTGCCTATTGTCCCATATATGAATTTACAATAAGTTTGTGCTTGAGTAGGAAAAGAAAAGTGGTAAGGCCTAGGTCCACTCTCTCCTTGAAGTCTTATCCTATCGAATTCATAAGAGGTCGTAGAGTATAGCCCTTGAGGTATGTCATCACTCTATCTTGTTTTGTATGCTTGGAAGAACCAGTAGATATGCTAAAATCCATGACATATTGAGTACTAACAAACCTCTCAGTGACTTTTCATTCCTCAAAACCTGTTGATTGAAACACAATTGAGTAAAAATTAGTACTTTTGTTTTTGTCATTTCCCTTGTTAAATTCATATCCTCAATGCTATTTGAACAAATCAGAGACTTTTTCCCCCAAATTGTTGTACATTTGTCTTCAAGTGTTAACTTTATGGTCCATATTACTTGAAAGACAAAGTTTATAGTATGTCTATCCAATTGCATCTTTATTCTCTTTTAATTAGTAAGCATATACCTACTATTCCCTGTTCTGGGTTGTCATGTATTTTTAACTTTTAGCGTTGAGGATTCATTTCATCAAACATGTAAGGTTGTTATTCCAAATGGGTAATTCCCAATTACTACAAAGGCACAACAAATATTTTTGTCCAAAACATGTAATAACCAATTAGCTTATTGGAGCTGAAGTTGAAGAAGGTAGTGAGTGAGTGGAAGATCACCAAATTATAAATGTCAAAACTCTTTTTTAGCAACCACCAATTAGAGACTGTCTTCTATACTTCAGGTTATACTTATAAGCTATGCATGGGGCATGCATATGAATTTTTTTACCTTAATAGAATTGCCTACTTTGATATGTGTGATAATAATTGGTAAATTTGATGAGATTGTGGCCAAATATATTTATATGCTGGTAGGCCAAATATCATTTTACTTTACTCTCCAAAGACAATTCCTAGGTTGCCATGGCTTGTGAATCATTATTGTCAAAACAAAATCCTGATGAATCATTATTGTCTGTGATATGATCCTTTAATCCAAACTCTACACAGGGTTAGACTTGATAGCTATTAAGAATGAGAATGTCTTCTTAAGACTTTAAGTTTGCAATTTCAGTTTCAAATCTCATATGAAAGAAGTTTTGCTTGTTTGAATCATTTTCTCCAACATATTTCCTTTATCCTTTTGCTACTACAGTCTTCCCTCTGCCTGACTTGTAGAGCAATTTCTTTTATTGTCTCCAAATTTCCTTTGTTGTATCCAAATTCAATATTCTTATAAAAATATCACCATCCACAGTTGAATGCAAGATGGTAAGATCCTTTACTCTTTTGGTAACTTGTTCACTATGAGATCTAATCTGATCAATAGCGGAATTTTCTTCCAATGTTAGTGGTTTAGCATTCTTCACTCACAGAAATCATAAGCTTTCAACTAACGTCTCATATTCACAGTCCAGATTTCCTAGTTCATTCATGAGAATACAGGAGGTGTTATTAGTGGAACATTGCTGTAAGCCATTTACAAAACTGGGTATTCTTAAAACAGGTTGGATTTTCTCTAACTCTGTTTTTGGTTTTTTTTTTCTCTCTACACTCAAGGTTCTCACTGAGTCCCTCAAGATCAAATAAGCTTTGATACCAATTGTTGACACAAGAGATTCACAAAAACTGAAAATCTTAAAATGCTCTCAAAAGAAATAGATTGTCCAGCACTCAACAATGTTCTCAAAAGAGAAACATGAAATTTGATATTCATGCATATTTAGGGTGCTTGAGTCATATGCATGTATGCTTACAAAAGGCACAAAACAAAAGTGACTTATACCTAACAGCTTAATTGCTCATGTACCCATCTTAAATGCAAACCTTAACGCTCGTACTTTAATCTAAAAATACATTAACTACTACAATAACCATAAATAAATGCACACATAAGAAATCCGCATAGTATATCAGAAATTTCAAAACATTAATAGTTCCGAAGTTCCATACTCAAAACCTACTCATTGAAAAGAGGTTAAAATTAACAACCTTAAAAATCCTTTGGTTACGAATTAGGAGTGATTCATTGGTTTTTCTTTTTATTCTACTAAGGTTGTCATACCCTAATTTCATTTGAGGACCATTGTTTGTCGGCATGCGACCTTCGTTTGACCACCTCAAAATGTTTAACACCCATCGTTGTGAAATCCGTAAAGTTTCGAGAAGAAACCGATCAAAAACACGAAAACAAGAGTGTATTTAGAAAAGTGGGGTGTGTGTAAATAAAGTGTTACACTCTAATTTCATCCAAGGACCATTGTTGATCGCTTCACAAGGCTTAACACTCATCACGGTGGAATCCATAAATTTTCGTGAGATTTCAGAAAGAAAACGGCCAAAAATACAAAAATAGGGGGTGAACTTATCAAGATAGGGGTGTAAATAGCAATTCAAATCTAGGCCCTTGGAAGTTGGGTTGCTTAAGGAGGAAACAACTGGGCGGCAAGCTCCTCCACGTTGTTGAAAAATGGTTTTCGGGGCTTCCGCGGCTTCCGCAAGGCTTCCGTTAAATTTCTGAAAACCTTGGGTAAGCATATTTCACTTAACATTGGTGAAAGGGAAGAGAAAAAAAGATGAAAATCAAATATGAAACAGGCTTCCGTAACTTTTCCATAAAGTATGAAAATGGGGGTGAACTTAGTAATATGGGTGCGCTTAGAAATCTTCCTCAAGAAGCCTCTAGGCGGCAAGCACCTCCCTTTTCCCTATAAATAGGGGAGGGGGGCTGTTTTAAAATATTCCGGACCCCTTGGCTATGCATTTCGACTATTTTGAGTGAAAAAAATATGTTTTCATGAAGAAAATCTAAGCCGAGGTGCTTCCATAAGCGATTATGTGGAAATTCTTCATCGTTCTTCAGTCTTCAACCGGTAAGTTCATGAAATCGAATCTTTCAATTCATTCAATGCACCCTTAGTAGTCCTTACTTGTTTTGTGTACTTTTACTTTAATTTCGCTTACTTTCAGTTTTCTTTTCTTTCGCTTTAACGAGCTTTTAACCGTTTATGTAAGCCATTTTCTCACCTAATCAATGATAAAATGAATTTCAACCGATCATTTATGTTGTAATCTCCTTTAATCACCGTTAAAATAAAATCTAATCGATCGTTCACACTGCAACCACGGTTAAACCAAAAAAGGAAAAATAATAATAAAATAATCAAAATATCTTCGAATAAAATAATAAAAAAATATCAATCGGACATTTTTCTTTAGAAGTTTCCTTGAATGAATTGACTAAATAACCAAAGTGAAACTAAAACTAAAATCAACTCGCGAATCAAGTTTTGTCCGCAAAAATCACTAAAAACCGTTTTAAGGTCCAACGCCTTAAATGGTCCTCTTTGCTTTTATCGGTTAACATTGACTGTTCAAAAGCATAAAATCAACTTGTAACTTTACCGCTTTTGCAAGAACTACGTAGGTCTGATTTCCTCATTGCAATTGAGGATACGTAGGAGCAAAAGCCCCGCTTTTGTTGACCACCCCAAGAGATCGTTAATGGTCAAACGCCTTAACGTTTCTCTCCTTTAAAAAACAAATAGATCGTTAATGGTCCAACACCTTAACATTTCTCTCCTTTCAAAAGAATCAAAAGATCGTTTAAATGGTCCAACACCTTAAACGACTTTTGTGCGGTTAAAATCAATCTTGCGGAAAAAGATCAAAACAACTTAACCAACGTTTAGTTCTCAAGGAACTACGTTGGTCTGATTTCCTCATCGCAATTAAGGATACGTAGGAGCGAGGGAAACACCCTTGTCGACCACAAAAAGATAAAAAATAAAAAAGACATAAAAACATAAAAAAAGGAAAATAAAACAAATCAAAGACATGATATTGCACACTTGGTTAAAGGCTGTCGTCCCTTGTGACGGACACGTGGGGTGCTAATACCTTCCGCGTGCGTAAAAACAACTCCCGAACCTTTCACACTTAAAGTTCGTAGACCACACCTTTCTAGTTTTTCCGACGTTTTCCTCGAATAAACGTTGGTGGCGACTCCGTGCATTTTCCTCCCATGGAAGACGCACCCGTGAGTCCCGCGTCGCCCTCCCACCAAAGGGTAGGTTGCAACAGTTGGCGACTCCACTGGGGACTGTTTTTATAGAGTTAGGCCTTATAATCTCGTGCAATATCATGACTTCCTCTTTTGTCGGTTTCCTTTTATTTCTTTTATGTTCTTGTATATAACTCTTTGATGCTTTTAGTGTGTTTTTGAAATGTATGCATGAGATAGATATTTATTCATTTGATGCACACAACACCAACTTTTTGCACACCACGGTGAGTTGAAAATGGGCCTTATACCCAGGTCCATGGGAACAAAAGGAGTTGAGGTGAATCTGTGGTCATGCTGGGTCTCCGACTTGCTTGATAACAGTGAACCCTCATTTAGAGTTTTTCTCTTTGATAACATATTGTTGCTGGTAGTCTCTACTGCCGCAATATATTTTTTTGAAGGGGATGATACCTTTAGAAACCATCAAGAGAGATATGACCACCTTGGGAATTATCACTAAAAGCCTTTTAGTTCCTCCCGTTTAGGTCCCTAAAATAGGGGCACAAAGCGAACACGCTGCGTGCCTTTTAAACACTGCCATGCATATAACCTAAATTCATGTACGCCTTTGTTGTATGATTATTTGAGGATATTGCCATGCTGTGTACATCCCCCTGTCGCGCTTTTGCGCATCTGCATCATGTCATCACGCATGTGTTGTATGTTGGTCTCGTCTTTTGTCACGGGAAGCCGGAAGGTCCATATCACCTTCTTAACTGCACACATGGGACACTACGCCCCCGAATGCGCAAGTAAGAAGAGATGATTTTTCGGGCTCTCATGTCCGTAAACACATTCATATCATGCATCTCATAAGCATCTCTTCATGGCATCATAATGAACATATCGTTCCTGCATTTTTCTGTTATCATATTCTAGCATTACATTTTGCATGAGTCATTGCATCATCATGCATATGCATTCAACATACTTTTTGTTCTACAAACTGCATACCTTTTGTTTTCATGTTTGCTCATGCATGATCCTTGTGTTTTCCTCTGCAAAACAAAAACAAAAAAAGGAAGCATGAAAATTCACACTGCATTCTTAGTTGCATGTGTTGGGTACCTTGAGCCAACCATGTTGGGATCATAAACCCGTTTCACTTAAAAACAAAATGATTGAACATGGTACCTAATGCGTGGTTAACTAGGAAATGATGTTTCTTCGAGCATCTCAATCTCATAATTACATTTTCCATGCATAGCATACGTATCCCCGAGTCTTTCATCCCTATGAAATGTTGTCGAAGTATTGGCGATCAGAATTGTCATTCCTTGGATTATAGGATTGAACCAAGCTCATGCTTTTAGGAAAAGGTTCATCAGGTCAAGTTGAAGCATAGAGGTAACCATCTTGCAAAAATTGGGGCAAAAGATGGATCGGGTTACATCACTGCTTTGTCTACTTCCAAACACATTTAGGACTGTTGATGTCCTTGCTACTTCCAGTTTCACCTTGACAAAGATGTCATGGACCATGTTGAAAATCTAAATTGATTCAACCCCATGTCCTGCGTAAAAATTTGCAATACTTCAACTGTGCATCATTCGCATACATCTATGCTTTTCATTGGTTGCATTGCTCATTGCATTCTTTCCTTGAAAAAAATGAACTTAATCATTGTTATCAAAAGGAAAGAACACGTTTTACGGTGCCCTTACGGAACCCGTGCTAGAGCTAGAGTAATGGGTGAAGTAGAGGAGGTGCAAGAGCAGATGAAGGCCGACACAGAGGCCTTGAAAGAGAAAATCGCCACAATGATTGAGGCCATGATGAGCATAAAGGAGATAATAGAGGTCAATGCGACTGCAATAGCCGCTACCAACACCATTGCAGAGGTGGACCTGCCCCCCCCCCCCCCCATATGGCCTCAACCAAATAAATCATCCAACCCCAGATATGGTAGGTCTGGAAGGCAAAGAGTTGGGAGGTACGGGCGACCCTCATTTAGTGCGAAAAACAAGAATGTCTTCCCACCATATGGCTTGCCTCCCAACTATACGCCACCCAATGTGGCGTACACTCCCAATGAGAATGTCAATAACTCCGCTCCTATACTCATTCAGAGCCAAAAACCTCAATCTGATCATGCACATGTCTCTTGACCCATGGGGGAGACACACGAAATGCCCACCACAATCTAGCCAACTTCGAGCCTTGCCTCGGATATGCCACTGAAGGGCAAGCAGTTGGTGATATACCCTTGCAAAACACTTTGGAGGGCCTTCAGTATCACCCACAACCACACCTCTTGTATTCCACAACGGGTAAAAACCCTCATGCTATGGCAGAAATGGGAAAGTTTGATCATCTAGAGGAAAGGCTCAGGGCCATTGAAGGAGGCGAAGATTATGCCTTTGCTAACCTAGAAGAGTTGTTCCTAGTACCTAATATCATCACCCTTCCCAAGTTCAAGGTGTTGGACTTTGACAAGTACAAAGGGACTCCTTGCCCTAAGAACCATCTAAAGATGTATTGTCAGAAGATGGGGGCATACGCAAAAGATGAGGAACTGTTGATACCTTTCTTCCAAGAAAGTCTTACTAGGGTAGCTGTTACCTGGCACACTAACTTGGAACCTTCTAGAGTCCATTCATGGAAGGACCTAATGGTTGCCTTCGTTAGGCAGTGTCAGTACAATTCTGATATGGCTCTAGATAGGATGCAACTGTAGAACATGTGCAAAAAGGAGCATGAATCCATCAAAGAATACACCCAAAGGTGGAGGGATCTGGCAGCCCAGGTGGCACCCCCAATGACGAAAAAGGAGATGATAACAATGATAGTAGACACATTAACAGTGTTCTACTATAAAAATTGGTGGGTTACACACCTTCAAGTTTTATGGATTTGGTTTTCGCTAGCGAAAGGATCGAAGTGGGTCTGAAAAGAAGCAAATTTAATCATCCTGCTTGGACGAATAAGAAAACTGGGGCAAATGAAGAGGGTGAGAATGAAGGAGAAACCCATGTTGCGACTGCCGTTCCTACAAGGAAAATCCCCCACCAACTCAACAACATCATTACTCAGCCAATATCAGCCCTTCTCATTACCCACCACCCAGTCATCCACAACGGCCATCCCTAAATCAACCACAAAGCCTGTCTACCGCACTTCCAATGACGAACACCACCTTTAGCATAAACCAAAACACCAACCAAGAAATGAATTTTGCAACGAAAAGCCCGTAGAATTCACCCCAATTTTGGTGTCCTATGCTGACTTGCTCCCATATCTACTTGATAATTCAATGGTAGCCATAACCTCAACCAAGGTTCATCAACCTCCATTTCTCCGAGGATACGACTCGAACGCAACATGTGCATATCATGGAGGAGTTCCGGGACATTCCATTGAGCACTGTATGACTTCAAAGAGTAAGGTGCAAAGTCTAATTGATGCGGGTTGGCTGGAACATGAGGAGAATCGCTTGTGAATCCTAACATTGACAAGCGACACCGCACACGGGGTAATTTTGAAAGCTGTTGTTAGATGTCTCTAACGACTCATCAGGATTTTCAAGTTTATGCCATTATTGTAAACCACAGTTACAATGTTAAATAAGATGCATAAATTTGACATCTTTGTCCCTCATCCTCTTGTAATTACATCTATGCTTCCACTGGAATGTGGGTGTAGGCCATTGGTTTGTTTTCTCAAGCGACCTGCGCTCCAGAGTTTGGACTTCCAAAACCGTTCAATCAGAAATTACTCGTGCTACACATTTGGTGAGGATGCCATAAACAACGAGTAAAGCAGAAAAGTTCAAAAAGAAAAGGAAAAAAAACATTTGATTGACTATGTTTTCAAGTAAAATATAGACGTTCATGTGACCTCATTTTATCATTCCGAAAATTTTGTCTTTTTTAAAGAGAAGTGAGTTATCAAGAATAGGAGTCATTTGACTTAATCCGTCAATTGAAAAAATCCTTCAACTATTTCTCGTCCTTGGAAAATTCTTTTTGTGAGAATCAACTGCTTCTTTCATTCTTCCTTGCTAAAAGGTCGTGAAAACAAAACAACGATGGGTACCTCAAAGCCCTACACTGGCGCAATGAAAGGCACCATGCAAAAACCTCAAGCAAACCTAGGGGCAGATTAGAAGTTCTCACCCAATAGGTTCCCTGCTATAAGGTCAAGACAAAAGACAAGGTTGATACCTAAAAGCCCTACACTAGAGCAAAGAGGGACACCATGCATGAGCCTCAAACGAACCTAGGGGCAGATTAAAAGTTTTCATCGGTCGATGTTTTTAAATGAAAAAGGGGAGACAAACCCTGGGATTTCAATGGATTGATTAAACGGCTCCATTGTCGTCATACCAAAATTGTCAGGTGACTAAATCAACAGAACATACACTCTAAGGGAGTTCCTGAAGAGATTTTCAAAAGATTGGATGAGGTTGCATGAATTATCACCTCTTTCAAAAGGACAATCAATTTGTGTTTTCCAAAACAGATCAAATCTAAATCAAAATCACAAAATACGGAAAAAACGTCATGAACATTGTACAACTTTCCATTACATTGCATTGTTGCATACGAAGTCTGCATTTACCACATTTCAAGATAAAGGTTGCATCCATCTGGATCCCTAAATCATGTTAATCAAAATCAGAGGACTACACATCCTCGCCTTTAGAGGACTACACGTCCTCGCCATCAGAGGGCTGCACGCCCTCGCCTTTAGAGGGCTACACGCCCTCACCTTCAGAGGGCTACACACCCTCGCCTTCAGAGGGCTACACGCCCTCACCTTCAGAGGGCTACACGCCCTCGCCTTCAGAGGGCTACACGCCCTCGCCTTTAGAGGACTACACGCCCTCACCTTTAGAGGGCTACACGCCCTCGCCTTCAGAGGGCTACATGCCCTCGTCTTCAGAGGACTACACGTCCTCGCCATCTGAGGACTACATGTCCTCACCTTCAGAGGACTACACATCCTTTCCATAAGAGGGTTGTACGCCCTCACCATCAAAGGACTACACGTCCTCGCCATCAGAGGGCTACATGTCCTCGCCTTCAGAGGGCTACATGCCCTTGCCATCAGAGGGCTACATGCCCTCACCTTCAGAGGGCTACACGCCCTCATCTTCAAAGGACTACACGTCCTCGCCATCAGAGGACTACACGTCCTCGCCTTCAGAGGACTACAAGTCCTCGCCTTCAGAGGGATACATGCCCTCACCTTTAGAGGACTACACGTCCTCGCCTTCAGAGGGCTACATGTCTCACCTTTAGAGGGCTACACGTCCTCACCTTCAAAGGGCTACACATCCTCACCTTCAGAGGACTACACGCCCTTGCCATCAGAGGGTTGTACGCCCTCACCATCAGAGGACTACACATCCTTACCATCAAAGGGCTACACGCCCTCGCCTTCAGAGGGCTACACGCCCTTGCCTTTAGAGGACTACACGTCCTTGCCTTCAGAGGGCTACATGACCTCACCTTTAGAGGAGTACACGTCCTCACCTTTATAGGGCTGCACGCCCTCGCCCTTAGAGGACTACACGTCCTCGCCTTCAGAGGACTGCATGCCCTCGCCTTTAGAGGGCTTCACATCTCAGGGCCCTGGGGTTTCCAGCTCTGGTTACGGGCCTTTGTCAGTCTTACAGGGTGCCCGTCCCCCCAACAAGGTCACACCATCGTGACATAGGTAAGTATGCACATCGCTCAACTGATTTCTGATATCATCTACTGTTTGCAGGGATCGCGTTCGCAAGACACCCAGTGGACCCGGAGAAGTCCAACAGGGTCCTGGGGTTTCCAGCTCTAATTATGAGCCTCTGTCAATTCTATGGAGTGCATGTCGCCCCTAGCAAGGTTATTAGGCCCCCTACTAACCGAGCTTTCATCAAGAAGTATTGCGTCCCTAGGCAGGCATAAGGCGAGACACCATAACAGCCTGGGGATGGCCGACAGCGGGCAACAGATGCACCGCTGCCACCTCCAGAGCCCCTTAGCTCATCTAGAAAGGCTGGAGCATTGCCTACGACCCGTGGTCGACCAGCAGGCGACCAAGTCCAATGCCAAAGGTAAGCAAAAGTACTAGGTCCGTGACCGACAAGTCATCACGCGTCCAACTCAAGACGTTAAAGAAGCGCTATTAGGAGGCAACCTAGTACCTTTTAAATTTTGGCTTGTTATTTGATCACCTTTGTTTCTCAAGTCATAGTAGGATACACCTAGTTTCTCATGATCCTAGGAATTTAAATAAAACAAGCACAAGCTCAGAAGGTAGTCATACCTCACAAAATATATGTATGTGTGTTTAGGTAGCAGAAAATACCTTAGATATGCATGTATGTAATTTAGGTAGCAAAAAAATACCTCACAATATATATATGTTTAGGTAGCAAGATACCTTGGATATGCATGTATATAGCAAAAATACCTCACAAAACATATATATGGATGTTTAGGTAGTAAGATACCTTGGATACGCATGTATATATCAAAAATACCTCACAAAAATATATATATATATATGTTTAGGTAGCAAAATACCTCATGAAAAAAAAACAAAAAAAGTAAAATAAAAATAAAATTGGTTAGCTAAAAAGCCAACATGCTTTTGAAAGGAAATGAACTTGCCATTTAGAACACAAGGTTTTTGAAGAAAAATGTGTATGCACCTGAAGGGTGAATGCTATGAAAATTTTCCCGAATGCCCAAAGTGGACTCGGATAAATGCATGAACTGATGAAAAAACATGTTTTGGAAACACTGGGTTGACTTAAATAGGAAAAATGAATCCTTAACCCTAGTGTCACATGACCATAAAAACTTGATGCTTGAGTGTCCACATGGGTGCATGCATGACCAGTTTTGCATAAAATTTCCAAATTATCATTGTTGTATGTGTGCCATGGAAATAAATGTGGGACATCCCCTTTATTCCTGAACCGCTGGCCAAACCAACACCCTAACATACATCATGTGTGGCCGTTCTGCAAGCCTTTTGACCCAAGACCTCAAACCACCATAAACCTTGACCCAGGATGAGAATTTCCATCCCTGTCCTCGGAAGAAGGAACAATGGGGTCTCCCAAGAAAAAAAAGTCATTCATTATTGAGTTGCTAACACACTTCCAGAACAAAGAAAGTTCCCGATCAAAGATTAGAAGAAAACAAAAGAAAAAGAGAAATTTCTTATCAAAGATCGGAAGAAAACAAAAGAAAAACAAAAGTTCCTGATCGAAGATCGGAAGAAAACAAAAGAAATATATAGAAAGGTCTTCGGACCAGACAATATTTGAATTGTCACAAGTAAACAAGAAACGAAAGAAAACCACGACTTGAAGCGGTCCCCTCCCTTTGATTGCCAACCAAAATCCTGTGCGCTAGCGACTTTCTCACCCCGCACTAAAATAAAATAGAAAAGGAAAAGGCCCAAACACTCAGAGCCAAATTCCTCACCAAAACACCATTCCCAAAAAAGTCCTATTGATCCATGATCACGCATGTAATCTTTGATTTGATAGGAAATGATTTGTAGAATTAAGTCATGGCATATCTATGGTTCTGAATTAGGATAAAACACTTACCTGTGTGAGATTGATACACTTCGAGTGATTTTCTTCTATTTTGTTGGACCCAGTGTTTCCTCTAAATGGTCGTTTAGAAACGAAACGCTAACATCCAAAATCTCATTTATGGTTATGAGAAAATTTCATCAGCATACTCTCATTCCCCAATAGACACATTGTTTTTCATCAAAAAATCATATGTTGCTCTGATCAGTTGGAGGTTTTGTTTCTTTACTAAAGCATGTTCGCATTTTAGTGAAAAAACACCGAGACTATTTTAGTCTCACAAAATCAAGAACTACGTAGGTCTGAGTTCCTCATCACAAATTGAGGATACGTAGGAGCAAAAGCCTTGCTTTTATCGACCGCCCCACCTTTCGCTATCCTGACCCGAGAAGTTAGGTGGTAGGCGGAGATACCCAAGTGGTTATCCGTACAAAACGCTTTCTGTTAATCCTGACCTGATAAGTCAGGTGGCAGGCATAGATACCCAAGTGGTTATCCGTATAAACACTGTTTTGCTATCCGTCAGACTCAGAGTCCAGTAGCATCCAGAGACTAACATCATCATCTGCACCCTTTGTCACCCAGGGGCAAACGAGCCCGTTGACACGCAGAGACTAACGTCGTCTTCTGCAGCTTTGTCATCCAGAGACGGCGAGTCCGATGACATGCGGAGATACTCAAGTGGTTATCCGTACAAACGATTTTTGTTAATCCTGACCCGAGAAGTCAGGTGGCAGGCAGAGATACCCAAGTGGTTATCCGTATAAACACTCTTTTACTATTCGTCAAACTCAAAGTCCGGTAGCATGCAGAGATTAATGTTGTCATGTGCACCATTTGTCAACCAGTTGACACACAGAGACTAACATCGTCCTCTGCACCTTTTTCATCCGAAGATGGCGAGTCCGATGACATACAGAGATACCCAAGTGGTTATTCGTACAAAACGATTTATATTAATCCTGGCCCGAGAAGTCAGGTGGCAGGCGGAGATACCCAAGTGGTTATCCGTACAAAACGATTTCTGTTAATCTTGACCCGAGAAGTCAGGTGGCAGGCGGAGATACCCAAGTGGTTATCCCATAAACACTTTTTTGCTATCCGTCAGACTCAGAGTCCGGTAGCATGCAGAGACTAATGTCGTCATCTGCACCCTTTGTCAACCAGGGGCAAGCGAGTCCGTTGACATGTAGAGACTAACGTCATCTTCTGCACCTTTGCCATCCAGAGACGGCGAGTTCGATGACATGTGGAGATACCCAAGTGGTTATTCGTACAAACCAACTTCTGTTAATCTTGACCCGTGAAGTCAGGTGGCAGGCGGAAATATCCCAAGTGGTTATCCGTACAAACGCACTTCTGTTAATCCTGACCCGTGAAGTCAGGTGGCAAGCGGAAATACCCCAAGTGGTTATCCGTACACACATAGTTCTGCTACCCCGACCTGTGAGAAATCAAGTAGCATGCGGAGACGTCCAATACGATAATATGCACACATTTCAAAAATGACAATGTCTTCACCTCAAAAACTTCAATATCCTTTTCCCTTGTGCTTCGTAGGACTCGACGTCCTTTGTTTGTACGTTTTTTTTCTTAAAAAAAAGAATTTCAATATCTTCATGCCTTCATGGGTTTTACTGCTTGTATTTGCGCTAGTGGCCGATCGGGTAAAGATTCAGCTCGAACAAAATTAGTGTCTTATCTTTACTTTCCTTTTATCTCCAATAAAAGATAAGTAAAGAGGAGCAACTGTCATACCCTAATTTTGTCCAGGGACCATTGTTTGTCGGCATGCGACCTTCGTTTGACCACCTCAAAATGTTTAACACCCATCGTTGTGGAATCCGTAAAGTTCTGAGATGTTTCGAGAAGAAACCGGTCATAAACACAAAAATGGGAGTGTATTTAGCAAAGTGGAGTGTGTGTAAATAAACTGTTAGACTCTAATTTCATCCGAGGACCATTGTCGATCACTTCATAAGGCTAAACACTCATCGCGGTGGAATCCATAAAGTTTCGTGAGATTTCAGAAAGAAGACGGCCAAAAACACAAAAATGGAGGGTGAACTTATCAAGATAGGGGTGTAAATAGCAATTCGAGTCCAGGCCCTTCCGAAACATTTTGGAAGTTGGGTTGCTTAAGGAGGAAGCAACTAGGCAGCAAGCTCCTCCACATTGTTGAAAAATTGTTTCCGGGGTGTAAATAGCAATTCGTTCTTCAGTCTTCAACCGGTATGTTCCCGAAATCGAATCTTTCAAATCATTCAATGCACCCTTAGTGGTTCCTACTTGTTTTGTGTACTTTTACTTTAATTTCGCTTACTTTCAATTTTCTTTTCTTTCGCTTTAACGAACTTTTAACCGTTTATTTAAGTCGTTTTCTCACCTAATAAATGATAAAATGAATTTCAACCAATCATTTGTGTTGTAATCTCGTTTAATCACCGTTAAAATAAAATCTACCTGATCGTTCACACTGTAACCACGATTAAACCAAAAAAGGAAAAATAATAATAAAATAATCAAAATATCTTCGAATAAAATAATTAAAAAAAATCAATCAGACATTTTTCTTTGGAAGTTTCCTTGAATGAATTGACTAAATAACCAAAGTGAAACTAAAGCTAAAATCAACTCACAAATCAAGCTTTGTCCGTAAAAATCACTAAAAACCATTTTAAGGTTCAACGCCTTAAACGGTCCTCTTTGCTTTTATCGATTAACATGGACCGTTCAAAAGCATAAAATCAACTTGTAACTTTATCGCTTTTGCAAGAACTATATAGGTCTTATTTCCTCATTGCAATTAAGGATACGTAGGAGCAAAAGCCCCGCTTTTATCCACCACCCCAAGAGATCGTTAATGGTCAAACGCCTTAACGTTTCTCTCCTTTCAAAAACAAAGAGATCGTTAATGGTCAAACACTTTAACGTTTCTCTCCTTTCAAAAGAATCAAAAGATCATTTAAATGGTCCAACGCCTTAAACGAATTTTGTGTGGTTAAAATCGATCTTGCAGAAAAAGATCAAAACAACTTAACCAACGTTTAGTTCTCAAAGAACTACGTAGGTCTGATTTCCTCATCGCAATTGAGGATACGTAGGAGCGAGGGAAACACCTTTGTCGACCATAAAAAGATAAAAAAATACAAAAGGCATAAAAAGACATAAAAATGTAAAAAAGGGAAAATAAAACAAATCGAAGACATGATATTGCACACTTGGTTAAAGGTTGTCGTCCCTTGTGATGGACGCGTGGGGTGCTAATACCTTCCCCGTGCGCAAAAACAACTCCCGAACCTTTCACACTTAAAGTTTGTAGACCACACCTTTCCGGTTTTTCTGACGTTTTCCTTGAATAAACGTTGGTGGCGACTCCGCGCATTTTCCTCCCACGGAAGACGCACCCGTGAGTCCCGTGTCGCCCTCCCACGGAACACTTAAAGGATCTATTTTGTATTAGTTCCCAAATAGAAAGGTACTCCTAAAACTAGCTTCCTCATCTATGGTTTTTACAATCTAGTTATACATAGTATGGTGTAAGGAGCATATCGAATTAGTTCAACCAGATCAAACTATGTATGCATTATAATTAATAACCATTTTCTATTTAATATATAGGTGAATTTATTCAAGTCAATCAAATGAGTTATATCTTGTCTTGCCAAATATATCAACTTTAATCCAGTGCAAGCAATTAGCAAGCCTTATAGGACATAATATTTGTTAGATTGGAAAGCACCTAGTAGAAGTAACAATAGGATACTTTAAGCCTATCACTGTCACATATTGATATCTAGTGTTTTTGGGAATGATGATTGATGTAGGTGGTCACTGAGTTATTTATTGGATTATTGCTTTGATTTTTGACCGTGATGCTCATGGCCACAGGTACAAATATTTGTTACCAATGTTTTTATTACTTGTTCACTGCCATTTCTAGTTACTGATATATGTTGCCATTGGGCGACCAGAACACCCTGGTCATGTGTGTGTTGTTTGGAGATAATGTCACGATCAAACAATACTTTGGACTGGCTCCAACGACCACCCACATGTCTTCCTCCATGCCTCCTGAAGAGTTAAAGCAGCTGACATAACAAATCAGGGACCAGCAGGAGGAGTTGATCATAGAAAAAGTGACTCAACAGTTAATGTTATCCTTCAGCCAGATGCAGTCTCAGTTTCAGTCGCAGATGCAATCACAGGGCCTCGCATTGCCTCCTAAGCCTGAGGTTGGTCCTTTAGCTACTCATGTCAACACAAAGGAGAGTTGTGTTGATCCTTCAGGGAACGATCGACACAGGGTGACTCGGACAAATGCGGGTTGTACAATGAAGAAAATTCTCCCCGCCTGGTTGCCCTAGGAAGACTTAATGAGGGATCCACAACCGTTCACAACATTCCTTTGTTGCATGATCAAGTTAAGGTTGGTGTTGAGGAGGTTAGAGATGCAGATGCTTCCATTCTTGTACCCACTGAAGAGGTTAAGTTAGTGGGGCAGACACTTAACACCTTCCTTGTTTGGCTGATACATCTTGTCAAGCATTTATCAGAACAAGTATTTCAGTGTCATTAAATGCTTCTTTTTAAATTAAAGTGTTCACTGTAATTAAATTATGTTAATTAATTATTTTGGATAAATAGGGAGCTGTGGGACCCATGAAACCTACAGATAGGCCAAATCATGATGTCGATGATCCCCTATATCTAATGACATTGATCATCCCACAGCTTTTTCTGAGGCCGTTGTAGGTTATGTTGGATGCTACCGTGTTTGGGGTGTTTAATGACAACTTCTCCTTGTAGGGGTATGGCCATTTTACGACATGCTTATCTAAGACAATCGAAAACTGACTTAGAAGGGCAAAAATGACCGACTTAGAATCTGCTTATTCTAGTAGTGTTTTTATCAACTAATAAATATAAAAATTGAAATTATTAATTATTTATGTGCTAATGGACAGCTAGCATGAAAATTATGCAGAGAATAACACAAAAATTCACCAAAGGGACCTCACATTTTCCTATAAATGATGCTACGTTACTATATCCACTTCAAAACTTCACACTCTCTTCTAATTTCATATTGTGCACGTTCAAACTCTTCTTCCATGGTTTAGTTTACACTACTAGAAAATAGGGTTTTAACATAGCTACATTAACATTGATTATTAATAAAGCTGATGTTAACAAAAATGCGGTGACATTCTTGTAAATAAAATGAGTTTATTAACATTGGTTTTGAAAAAACTGATGTTAATGGGGGCATGTTAATATCGGTTTTGGTAAAAATGATGTTAACATTCCATCATTAACATCAATTTTTTTGTAAAACCGATGTGTTTTTTACTTAAATTAAAACCCAAAACCCTTTCCTGCTTGCACTCCGTCTTGCAAATCCACTCTGCTCTCACTGTGCTCCTCTGACCCTGTTTCCACCTTCATGTTGACCAGAATTGGGCTTCTCTGACCGTCGTTTCCATCATCATGTCCACCTCGCAAACCCAAAACGCTCACCATCGTGTCACTGTGCTTCTCTAACCCTGTGTCCACCTTCTCGCAAACCCAGTCTGTTGTCACACTCTGCCATGCCTTGGGTACCATTTTTTGAGCTTATCGACACTGTTTGTTGTTCTTCTAGGAACCCAATCATTTACTGTAGAAAATCTATAGTCATGTCCTTCTCATGACCACATTCTCTGGCTTTTGTTGAAATCATATTTGAAATATACTTCTAGGCTTAAAGTGGAGTAGACAATAGCTCGACTAGGTATCTCTCATCTTTAATAGAAAGTTGTGTTTTCATGAGATTGTTAGCCTTTATTTTAGAAAAGTGGAAATGAAGCAACAATATAGCCAAGTAGAGGGCCTTTATTTTGAGATTTGATTGAGTGTTGTCGTTGTTATTGTTTATTGCTGCGATTGTTCTGTAGATGCATGTTCTAAATACATCAATACTGAAAAATGTAACAATAATTTTGGGTATGCAAGAATTTATAAGAGAGCAAGAAAGAATGCCACTTAATGAAAAAAATATAGTAAAAAATTTCCTAACATGGTTTGGTCATGTGAGAAAAAGACCAATAGAAGCAGTGGTAAAGAGTTAATCTGATGGAAGATAGCCTCATAATTATAGGTAGATGGAGAGAGGAAAACCAAGAAAATGTCCAAGTTAGAGACTATTAAGAAGCAAGACATTGGCATTGTTTGATCCACATAGTTGTCCTCACTTATTATGTTATAAAATATTAAAATTACAGTGAAAATATGGTTCTAATTCCTTCTTGTTATTGAGTTTGTTTCCTTAATCTAGGTAGCAGTTGTTACAAGTAAAATTCATTTTGAACAATTTGATCTACATGCTTTCTATATTAGAGTTTCCTTGCATTAACTTCATTTATTACTTACTTATTCGTTGCCTTTGTTTGCTTGGTGCCTCTGGTATAATATGGTTTGGTATATAAAATTAGCTTTTGCTATATATATATATATATATATATATATATATATATATATATATATATATATATATATATATGCTGAAAATGGTTGGAGGTTAATTTACTCTAAAATCTAGCAATATTTGCATTAAAGTTTTGATGAGAATATGTCAAATCACCTGTGTGCTTCACACATCTCTTAAGATCGTAGTAACCAAAGACTATGTCAAGTTATTGAAGTATGGTGACTTGCTTTACCAGTGCAATTGTCTTAAGGTTGTTGCTTTTGCCCGCATGTGCAATGTGATCAAGAGGGTTGGCTCGAGTTTGGCTTATTTAGAACAGGTTAGACAACACATGGCTAGGCTTCCCTCTATTGATCCAAATACGACTACTGTTTATAAGAGCTGATGTGAATGTACAGCCCTATGCTTTCACTACCAAGTCTCTCTTTGTGGGTCATACTGATTATAAACACCTAAGGTACCAAGTAATTGATATGCCAGGGATTTTGGACAGCCCTTTTGAAGATTGTAATATTATTGAGATGTGCAATATCAAAGGAAGAAATGAAGTTGGTCAATGAGATGAAAAGATGGTTTTAGAAGCTAAAGCTAAGCTAAGCTAACCTAAGCACTGTAATAATGTAATCAATTACAGAATTCCCAGTTTGTGCTTGAGTGAAATTGGAACTTTATTTTATTTACTTTTTTTTAATTTGATGCATAATAAATGAGCGAACTGGAACTTGGGTTTTGCACTTTCAATTTTCATTTGTTTATACTTATTATTATTAAGAGCATGGATAGTGATGTAAGCTCCATTGGAACTTGTAGGCCTAGGATCTTCTTCATCAATGGATTTCTTTGCTTCTTGGAAGACGAATTGCAGCGAAATGGAAAAGGAAGAGACCATCTTAGTATCAACATACTATATCTGCATTTCTACGACGGTCATACAATAACCGTCTTAGAAAAGGGGATGCCCACCTTTTCTAGGTGGCCACAAATATGGGTTGAATCCAACAGCACAATAACCATCCTAACACAAATAAAAAGGAAAAATCAATTGATTTCTAATAAAATAATCTATCTTGATAAAAAAAACAATAATCCATTAAACCTTCAAAACAACATCTTCAAACTGCCTAAAAAACTTGTTGAACATACCTTGTGACATAACTATGATCAAATTTATGATTAATTGGCTGAACAATGAGTGCACCATCAATGATATATACACAAACACAAATAAAATCACATTCAGTTTCCATGTAATTAGCCTATTAGGATTTTTGACAAACAGAAGATAGGGAAACTACATCAAATTGTAAATGAATTATTCAAGATTTGTAGGAAATACAAGAATAAGGCATCTACAAACTGTTTACACAAAATATTCAAAAAGTATATACACAATTGCTAAGTTACTAACCAAGGGGGTAATCATAGGTAGAGAGATGTTAAACTAAATGCATACCTGGAGCAAAAACTTGGCATTTCCTGGTAAAGTAGGTTCTTGTCCAAGAGAATAAAGGAATCTACTAGTCTTCATTTCCAATAAAAAATAATAATAATTACTATATGAACAACTTAATAAAAAGATAACAAAAGTGCAAAATCATTATTTTGCACACATAGGATTATGCAGAATAGGTTTTAGCTTTGATGAATTAATTAAAAGTAAATTTAATGGTTAACAAATATGTAAGAACTTTTGTGATTACTATAAAGTATTGTTTATTAATACTATATAAAATCAAAACAAACAGTGGTAATAATATTTATTTACGTTAATAATATACAAATAGATAATGGTGAAGAAGTACTTCTTCCTGTTTAATTCTTCAGTGTGTGTGTGTGTATGATATATGAAAAGAAACAAAGAAACATGAATGAATCAATGAGGAGTTAATTATTTGATTTACCTTGGGAGGAAGCAAGGCATCTAAATCGGAATAAAAAACCCTTGGGAATTTGTCCTTAATGCTTCGTCTCAACTTCTTCCTGTCCGCACCAGACAACCTCTGGTAAGATTTCGCCTCCACCGCCTTCTTGAACAGTATAAAGCATACATCTCCTGAAGACATAAAAGCGTTAGCAATAGTACTAAAAAACAACAACAATGAGAGGGTGTGAGAAGATGAAAGCCAACCCTTCAAGACTAATGCATTCCTAAGAAGTTACTCTTAATAACTTCACGATAAGTCTCCTAGTGAGTACCAGTTCTAGATTTTTAAGGTAGCATTGTTCTTTATTTTTACCCATATATGAAATACTACCTGTGTTCGTCCAACATCAGCAACAACAAAAGTAGGAAGGTGAATACTCTCAGCTGCTTCCGTCAGTTTATTCCTGATCAAAAGTCAAGTCATCAATGTACAGCTTGTTCTTCTGAACAAGAATTAAAATTACAGTATCCAGAATAAAATCATCTGCTTACATTTCTTGTTGATTCCTGCAAGTCACAACAATTTTGGGCTGGCCACACTGATCCCATCTTCTCAAAAGACACCGATCACTGCAAAAGTAGGCAGTGGTGGTGGGGTTTATCACTCCAAAAAGGATACCAAACAAAGAATAATACATTGCCTGAATGAACATTACTATTTGAGCATGGCTATGGAGTATATCAAAATCACCTGTATGGGACAATCCTCATTTTAATGCTCAAAATGAAACTTTCTAAAACTGAACATGTAAAGTTTACATTTGTCTTTGCTTTAGAGATAAAGAAAGTTATTTCCTTCTGCATAACCAACTCTACAATATGCATCTAAAACTGTGAACAATGTCTCCCCATCCCCCACCTACCCCCACACCCAATAATGGATTATGTAAAATCATAGCCAAAAAGGCCATCATACAAAGCCTACAAAAATTGGATTGAAACTTTAAAGTTTAACCACATGAAGCAATCTTTTAAACTATTATGTTAAGCTATTTGTGGTCTTGTTTTTTCACAAAGGATATGTTGGTGGGTGGATGGGCAGGAGGTCCACCAATACAGAACTAGAAGATAGCTAAATGCTCTGAAATGGACACTTATCAAAACAAAAGTACCTTTGCATTAATTCTGCATAAATGCCAGTGGCAGCATCTGCAACAAAATGTGAATGAAAAGGCATAAACTAATAAACAAAAAGGATGGAAGAGGGAATAATAAGGAAGTTTGTAATGGGTGGAAAGAGATCCTTGACAAATTTGAGATAAAGAACAACTCAAAATTAACAATAATTGCATATCTTACGAGCACATTGAGATGCAATCTTTCCGGATTTCATATTTGGGTCTTGTTGTACAACCAGAACCTGACACAAAACAGTTAAATATAGAAATCAGAAATTTCTATACATATAATGGAAGATGTTCCTCACAATTAAAATGAATGCATACTATCTATTTACATTGCCAGCAAAATTTTGGAAACAGGAGAGCAGTTCAATTAAACTAATTATTGAATAATTACAAGCATGATTACAGAAAGTTTTTGTATATTGACTGCTTCAGATTACTTTTAGAAAAGAAAAAAAATAACAGAAGTTATAAACTTATTCCTGGGTTTTGTTCAGTGATTCCTATTCTAACTTTCTAAGCATCAAATAGCATTTTGTTTCCTTAGCAGTTAATTTGATTAAAACAATGCAGAGAAGACTGTTGAGATGTGTATTGCATAAACTTAATCACCATTTATTAGGAAAACTTTCTTTCTAATTGAGAAATTACAGATTCACAGTAAAAGCACCACTTCTATCGTGTATACCTTCCGTCAAACTAGAATGAATTGTTCACATAGTGGATCTTTAGTTTCACATTAAGATATCCAAAATCAAGTTGAAATACCAAATATCACGATTTTGAGTAAATGTTCACATGTTGGTCTCGTGCTAAAGAATTTATTTTGAGCCCATAATGAATTCTGGGTTTAAACAAATTTAGGTAGCTTTTACATTGGATAAAAATTTGAAACCGAGTTTTAAAACAAAAACACTCAACATAAATCACTTTACTTCAGCATTAAATTTAACTAGAATCAATTTTGCAAAATCAATTTCATTCAAATCACTTTTGCAAACGTTCAACCAAACAATTGTACAAATAGTCAAGTACATCAGAATTACAGGCATGGAATAACCACTGACAGGTAAAGCTTCCATTATATGAAAGACTAATAAATATAATGAAACGAACAAACCATTTTAAGTTCTTGATCACCATTGCTTGAGACTGCGAGTTGCTGTTGTTGAGGTTTGGCAGATGAGAACATTTTCTTGGACAAGTGATTTCTACTGGGCTTTGATAAATCCAACAACAGACCAAAAATGAAACCTATAATAAGCACTGGAATGAAGTTCTCAGCCTTGAAACTTCCTGCTAACCATTCTCCTTTTTGCTTTTGTTGTTGTTGCGTTTACATACAAAGTTACAAACAATACCAATAATACTTAGGTACACAAATAGCATGTATAAGGGAATTGACATGGCTCCCAATATAAGGGGTTAAAGAGAATAACTTAAAAGATATGAATTTTGGACTACCCCTTTTCTGGGAGAGGTGCTTAGTTATAGGAGAGGATGGTGAAACATTTTGTATATCAAATATGCCTTTAAAAAAATCATTTTTTCTAAATATTAAACAATATGGATATAGTGAAAGAGGGCAATAACTATTTTGCTTAGTTGTTGGAACAAAAAACACAAAAGAAGAGAGATATGGGAAGTGAAAGACATGAAACTAACCTGGTTGCGAGAATGACTAGTAGTTAGGATGGAAAGGAACATTGGGTGTTTGCAGTGAAGGAAGAAGGGACATGAATGAGCAAAGGTTGAAAATTTGAGGTTGAAGTGCTGTTTTGTTAGTGGCAGCACAAAAGGGTGAGTGGATATTGAGAAGATGGAACAGGAATCAGATTACCAGTGGCAACTTTGGAAGGAGTATGCCGCAGTGTATATATATATATATATATATATATATATATATATATATATATATATATATTACTTACTGTAATTTAGTGTTTATTATTTTATTTTGTTTTTATAAAAAATTATTATAAAAATATATTCTTTTTACTTTTTGTTGAAAAACACTTTAAATAAAAATTTTACTATTTAAAGTATTTTTTTTATGATTCAAAGCTTTATATAAAATATTTTGAAGATAAAAAATAAAACAAGCATATTTTGAAAAGGTTAAAATAAAAAATACAATAATAAAAATGAAAAAAATACTAAATTACATAAAACATGATCCCCTTCTTTGAACTGAAGGGGCTTTCTTGGCTTGTCATAATAACTTTTATGTCTGTCTTGTGACATTTTGATCTATCCACTAATCATCTTAATCTTATTTGAAGCTTGTTTGGTTATCTTTGGACCTAAGATCAAAGGGTTTCTAGTACCATACCATCATAATGAGGTTCTTCATCTCCTCCCATATATACAGAGCCTTGTATGGAGTCATTTCTATTCTAGAGTGAAAATTATTGTTGTAGGTAAACTCTATCAAGCGTTAAAATTGATTCCAACTCCCAGTCTGTTCTAAGACACAAGCTCTCAACAAGTCTTCTAAGGATTGGATAATCCTTTTAGATTGCCCATCATTACTACAAAATGGAGCTTCTACATCGGTTGAAATAAGGTTTCTACGTCGGGCCCACCACCGTCTTTGTTCCAGGTGACGTTGTATGTCGACAACAACTACGACGGTCACCCTACAACCGTCTTTGTAATGTGAGAAGACAACGTCAGTGTGCAGTCAACAACAGTCGTCATATACATCAAATCAACGACGCACATTATCGTAAACCCGTCGTTGTTTTGGAGCATTTCAACGTCGGTGTATATGACACTGGTCAGGTTCTTGGCAGGGGTACTAAGATCACTCTCTACCTCAAGGAAGATCAGCTTGAGTACCTTGAGGAGCGTTGCTTGAAGGATTTGATCAAGAAGCATTCTGAGTTCATTAGTAGTTACCAACTTGTTGGTCTCTCTCCTATTACATTACATTTCAGTAATAGCAACCCCCACCAATGAGTAGTTAGGACCATGACCTTATGAGGTTGAAGATTGGCTGGCACAGGGCCACTAACCTTTGATGTTTTTTGCGCACAGGGCCATTCTACTTTGCCTCCTGCACAGGGCCACTAACTATCATAACTCACCATTTCACCAACTATATGTGGGGTTCTATTATTCTACTCTCACATCCTATTTTCCTCTTTAGAATCCCCCACAATGTCCTGGAATTCCTACACACTCAAATTCCAAAACAGGTACTTTTTGTTTAAAAAAAATAAAAATTAAAAATTGAACCTTGTTAGGAGTAGGGTACTTGGGAGTCTCTATTTCCCTTTCTATGTTATTCCTTATTAATTGTCACAATTTTTTTATGGAACTAATAAATTAGAAAAATTATATTGAATAGAGACTAGAGAGCAACATTTTCTGATGGAAAATACAATATTCTTGTAATGTAAAGCCAAAGTTTGTGAGATAAGGTAGAATAAAGCACTCAAACACACATGGCACAAATGACTGAAAGCAATAAATTAAATAAATGTAGCACACTAGCACGTGATAAGAAAAGGTAACAATAATTCTCAAAAGAAAATGTACCTACAAATTGGAAATACAAATCGTAAAGAATATAGAACCTCAAAAAAAGGCAAGCAGAGAGTGATTCAAGGCATGAAGTGAAAACAGGGGAACCATCGGGCTAACGAATCAAGAAAAACCCCACAAGTACTATTACAGTTTTTGCATTATGCTTAAGTAGTGATGGTGATGATGCATATCCTGAACATGTACTATTACAGTTTCTGCATTATGCTTAAGTAGTTTTTTTTATATAACTTTATCCCCGTTTATTTATCATATTTTAATGATTTTTACACATTAGGTTGATTGGATTGGGCAGAAAAATCAAATAGATGCTAGTGAAAGTCTATATCTTCTTTCCATTAGTGGCAGTAGTAAAAAATTTGACAGAAGTTTTCATCTTTTCATAAACAAAGAAAAAATATATCAATATCACATAGGTTCTGCATATATATCATCCATATATATAGTCTCTTGATAGATTTAATGGAGACTGGAGATTATTTCCTAGGCTGCTATTAATGAAGTCAATGTCCACGAGTGCTAAATGCATTTTATCATGTGATACATGAACATGGTATTTACTAATAATTTCTACAGTATCACCAATGAACTTCTGATTAGCAAGGATGTGGAACTTTATCAGATAATAAATTGAATGCCTGATGCTGTCTTTAATAATGATTGAACATATGAAGTTAAATGGTTGCTTTTGGTTCAATTTTTTACATTTTTGTTCTCCGTATGTATTCCAGTCACACATGCGCACACATTTGTTTTGGAAATTATTGAAGTATATATTATTTTTCCTTTTAGAAAATAATACTTGTGAAGTATGCACAACATGTGGACCATTTAGAAAATAATACTAGTGAAAGTATGGGGTTGTGGGCTCAATATGTAGGCTGTGTACTGGTGTATAAGTATGTGGAGATAACATATTTTTTTTTCGTATTGACCAGGATGAATTGTCTAGCATAAAGAATCAACTTCTACAGGGTTATTCCCCGATGATTCATAAAGAATCTATTATTTACTGTCATGCTAAATTCCTAGCCAGTGTACTCTTTTAAACTCAAGACTAGTTTTTCCAGCATTTGAACACAATATCATCTTAATTACTCAAACAACCTATGAATGCCAATACAGATAGTGTGGGATGTGTAAAATTACACTGCTCATGATTTTTTTTATGCTCTCTTATGATTTTCATAATAAATACTTTCTCCTTTTGATTTTTTAATCAATATCCTAAGGACACTGATTAACAAGACCTTTACTAATACTATATGCCAGATAAGTACAAGGGACATGTCTTCTATGCATGGTCTAAAGTCAAAAACAAATAATTGAAGAATTTATGGACTTTTCTTTACAGGGAAAACCTGATTTGGGGCTGGTCCAGGCTAGATGGTCCTTTGTGAACAAGGATGAGAATCTACTCACAAGGCTCCAGAACATCAATTTGTGCTTTCATTTTGAGGTGGAACAACAAGTTAATGGCTACTTTCATTTTGTAAAAGTCAATAAACTTACCATATAACTATGTGATTGGATAACAATGTAAAAACCATTTACACTATAAGAGCATACACTATTTAGTATTTACTATTTACTCAATCAAGTTTAATTTCTATGCACAGTCAATGTAAAAATTTTACATGGTCAATCAATCATAAATTATGGTTTGTGCTTTTAAGATAATTATTATAGAAGTCTTTCAAACTTATCATACTATCAAAACGCATACACTACTTACCGAGTCTTTGTATTATTAAATGTATCATTTTCTGAATTCTTATTTGCTTTTATCCTATGCAGATATCAGTCTGGAAGAAGACGAATTTGATATTTGTGTTCTTCCTATTGAGGAAACTTATACTAGTTCGGTGGAATACTTGAAAAAAATGCCTAATTTCAAAAAGAAAACTTCAAAAAGAATTACAAAAAGAATTAAAAATGCCTAATTTCCTTCTGATTCTCTCCCCTACAATGAGTCTCATACAATGCAATACAGAACAGTCAAAACCAGCCATAGAAAAAGTAGAATCCAATCCAGCAATACAACCATAGTGTAATGTGCTTTTGAAGTACTTAATTATGATAAAAACATATGAACATTGGTTTTATTATTACGAATTGCATACCATAATTTTAATGTTATGCAGGCGTTCAAGAACAATGAGTGCAAAGGGATACCATAATTTTCAGATTCAGAACAAACGCACCTTTGTGTACTTAGTTTGAGGGTGTGACCTTCTTGTACTTAGTTCCAAATAGCAGTCTGCAATTACAAAGTCGATACTCACATATTGAAGCATTACCAAAGAACAGCTCATAAACCCTAAGTACTATAACATATTGCCTTGAAAGGTCTTTGTGAGGTTAGTGAAGCATGTATGTAATCTTATTGAGAAACAAAATTCGAAAAACCAACGACATGCTTACCTTCACGAACACTCCAAAGGTCTCAAAAACCAACGACTTCGCCTACGTCGTGGTACCGGTGGTGTGAGCAGCGGGTCACGGCGAGAAGGACTTCACGGTGACAACCAAAACATGAGGCTGGAAGCGGGACAGAGTTCACGGCGGAAGGAAGTAGTTCAAGGGCTAGGTTTTTCGAGCTCGAGGGTTAGTACGTTCATGCAAGCGAGGGGGCTGGTGCTTACGGCGAGACTATATATAAACTCCAATATCTACGACGGTGCTTCTTAACACCGACTTTGTATTTTTGTTACTAAGACGGTCCACCCAGAAGCACCGTCTTTGATGACTTCCATCAAGACAACAACAACGGGCCTATACATCAAACGTCGTTGAACATCAAACGCCAATTATAAAAACTTAAATAATTACGGATTTGCCACCATGTAGACAACAACGACGGGTTCTTCAGCACCGTCGTAAGAACTGTGTCGTTGAAAGGCCTTTTTCTAGTAGTGCATCTATCTAAAGGTGATTAGTTGAGCTAAGACTAACCTTAGTTCCTAAAGCTCTTTGCAAACTATCCTAAAACCTAGAGGTGAAACAAGGATCTCTATTAGATATCATACTAGAAAGAACTCCATGTAACTAGATAATCTCTTTTATGTATAGTTGGGCGAGCTTTTCCAAAGGAAACTTAATGCTAATAGTTAGAAAATGAGTAGATTTGTTTTCCCATACTAGAAACCACCCATATAGAATCATGACTAGATGAAGTTCTAGGTAAACTCAATATGAAATCCATAGATATGCTTTCCTATTTCCATTTTGGGATATCCAAATATTGTAGTTCACCAAAAGGCCTTTGATGTTCTACCTTCGCTTTTTAACATACCAAACAACATGCAACAAACACAGTCACATTCTTCTTCATCCTAGGCCACCAGAACATCTTATTCAAGTCTTGATACATCTTTGTGGCACCTAGATGAATACTCAACCTACTTTTGTGAGCTTGTTCCAAAATTAGTTTTCTTAGGTCTTCTTCTATGGGAACACAAATCCTTTCTCCGAACATGATAGTTCCACTTAAATCCTTAAGAAACCCTGGTTCTTTTCCTTCTACTCTTGCCTTCAACTATTCTTGCAACCACGGGTCTCTTTCTTGAGCTTCTTTGACTTGTTCCAAAAATCCACTTGAGATTTTAAGCATTCCCAAATAAAGACTCACAGGCCTTAGCTCTACTACTAAGTTCAAGTCTCTGAATAATTCTATCAACTCCAACTCTTTTACTATCATCATTGACACACATAAAGACTTCTGACTTAAAGCATTTGCTACAATGTTTGGCTTTATGGGATGATACTGTAACTCAAACTTGTAATCTTTTAGGAATTCCATCCATCTTTGTTGCCTCATATGTTTAACTTCTTTTGATCAAACAAGTACTTCAAGCTTTTGTGATCACTGGGGACTTCGATGAAAATACCATTGTAGTTAATTCCAAATCATGCGTAGGGTAGTTAACTTCATGTTTCCTAGTTTCCTTGATGCATAAGCGGCCACTCTTCCTTCTTGCATCATCAAAACACAACCTAACCCTGGCCCCTAGACATCACAATACACTTCAAACTTCATATAAGGGTTTGACAAAACTAATATTAGTGTAGAAGTTAGTCTCTTCTTCAATTTTTAGAAGCTAACTTCACATGCTTCATTTCATACAAAGGGTTGAGTCTTACTTGTTAACTTAGTGAGAGACAATGCTAACATGGAAAATCCTTCAATGAACTTCCTATAATATCCTACCAATCCTAGGAAACTATGTATCTCTATGATTGTCGTTGGTTGTTGCCAATGCAATACAATTTCAACCTTTGAAGGGACCAACAACAATTCCACCTAGTGAGATCACATGTCCCAAACACTAAACTTATTCCAACCAAAACTCACATTTTGATAGCTTCCCATGCAATTTCCTTTCTCTTAAGATCTGTAGCACAATCCTTAGATGTTCTTCATTACTTTTGGAGTAGATTAGGATGTTTTCAATGAAGACTACAACAAACTTATCCAAAAACGGATGGAAAATACGGTTCATATAATCCATGAAAATGGAAAGAGTATCGATGACACCAAAAGGCCTTACCAAGTATTCAAAATGACCATAGCTTGTGCTAAACACAGTCTTTGGAATATCTTTTGTCTTGACCCAAATTTGATGATAACCAATTTTAAGTCAATCTTGGAAAACAACATAGCCCCTCTCAACTGACCCATCAAATCATCAATCCTCAGAAGAGGATATTTGTTCTTGATGGTGATTAAGTTGACGATAATATGTGCATAGCCTCATACTTTTGTCTTACCTCTTAACCAACAACATAGGAACACCCTAGGGAAAACCATTAGGCCTGGTGAATTGTTTATCCAACCATTCCTCTATTTAACTTTTGGTTAAATTACTCATTTGGTCCCTATAATTTTACGATTCTTACATTTTTAATCCCTATAGTTTGAAAGTGGTTTGTTTTAGTCCTTATATTTTATATTTTAATTATCTTTTAGTCCCTATAGTTTAAAAATGTTTTTTAGTCCTTATAGTTTGCATTTTAATTCTCTTTTAGTCCTTATAATTTGAAAGTGATCATTTTAGTATCTATAATTTGTATTTTTATTACCTTTTAGTCTTACTACAAATATATATATATATATATATATATATATATATATATATATATATAACTAATTAGCTATAAATTATCAACTATTTTTTATTGTAAATTATCTTGCGACAAATTACTTGCTAATATTTTAATAATTAATTATAATTGATAATATTACTCATATTTTGATGGTAAGGACTAAAGGAGAATTAAAATATAAAGTATAGGGACTAAAAAGATCACTTCCAAATTATATGGACTAAAAGAAAATTAAAATGTAAATTATAAAGATTAAAAAATCTACTTTAAAACTACAAGGATTAAAAGAGAATTAAAATGTAAATTATTTCAAATTATAAAGACTAAAAAAATAAGAATCATAGAATTATAGAGACCAACTAAATAATTTAACTTTAACTTTTTAATTCTAGAAGTGACATCCTATAGGAAGCTATATGTATATAGGTCCTCATCCTAGTCCTAAGTCTATGGTGAATTCTATCTCTCCTTTTAGATTCTAGAGGCAATCCAAGGACATCTTCTAGGAAAACATCATGATACTCACAAACTACAAGAAATTTACTAACATATGGACTTTCCTTTAATTACTTCTAAAGAAGTCAAGATTGTCATACCCTAATTTCATCCGGGGACCATCGTTTGCGAGGATACGAACCTCGTTTGACCACTTTCGAACACTTGAGACCTGTCCCAATGGAATCCATGAAGTTCCGAGGCATTCTGGAAAAGGAACGGTAAAGAACGCAAAAAATAGGGGTGTATTTAGCAAAGTGGGGGATGTAAATGGATTGTAATTTTGTCCGGGGACTGTTGTTGATCACTCTAGAACACTTAACACCCATCTCCTTGGAATTCGTAAAGTTTTGGGAGGTTTCGGAAAGAAATCAACAGAAAAACACCAAAGGGAGGTGTATTTAGTAAAACTGAGGGTACAAATAGAAAATCTTAAATCTGGGCCCTTCTAGAACAATTTGGAAGCAACCTAGCTCGCCTGGGCAAGCTGGGCGGCAATCTCCTCCCCCATTTTATGAAAAAATGGCTTTTAGGGCTTCTGTAATGCTTTCATAAAATTCCCGTATATTTCACTTCAGATGAGTAAGAAGGAAGAGAAAAAAGAAAAAAATCAAGTCCGATAGGCTTCCTAACTTTTTCGTAAAATGTGAAAGATGGGGGGTGAACTTAGTAAAAAGGAGGGTGCATTAGGAAGCTTCCTGAGGAAGCCACCTGTTCGCCTGGGAGAGCAAAGCTCGCCTAGGCGAGTTAGGCGGCAAACACCACCCCTTTTCCCTATAAATAGGGGAAGGGTGCAGTTTCAAAGGGGTTCATGACCCCTATGCTATGCATTTCAGCTATTTTGGGTGAAAAAACATATTTTCGTGAAGAAAAACCGAGTCGAAGTGCTTTCGTAACACTTCCATAACATTTTCGTGGGTGATTTCGCGAAGATTTTTCAACGTCTCATCCGTTCTTCGTGCGTTCTTCGTTCTTCAACCGGTAAGTTTTTGAATTCGAGGCTTTCAATTCATTTCTTGTTTCTTTGGCTTTCATCTTCATTTCGTTCACTTTCGGTTTTCTTTTCTTCCATTTTTAAGGAGCTTTAGCCGATCGTTTAAGCCGTTATCTCACCTAATAAATGATAAAATGAATTTCAACCGATCATTTGTGTTGTAATCTCGTTTAATCACTATTAAAATGAAATCTAATCGATTATTCACGATGCAACCTCGGTTAAATAAAAAAAGGCAAATAATAATAAAATAATAAAAATATCTTGAAAAAAAATAATAAAATAATCAAAATATCTTTGAATAAAATAATAAAAAAAATCAATGGAACGTTTTTCTTTGAAAGTTTCCTTGAATTAATTGACTAATAACCAAAGTGAAATTAAGGCTAAAATCAACTTGCAAACCAAGCTTTGTCCGCAAAAGTCACTTGAAACCGTTTTAAGGTCCAACGACTTAAACGGTCCTCTTTGCTTTTATCGGTTAACATGGACCATTTAAAAGCATAAAATCAACACATAACTTTACCGCTTTTGCAAGAACTACGTTGGTCTGATTTCCTCATTGCAATTGAGGATACATAGGAGCAAATGCCCCACTTTAGTCAACCACCCCAAGAGATCGTTAATGGTCCAACGCCTTAACGTTTCTCTCCTTTCAAAAACAAGAGATCATTAATGGTCCAATGCCTTAACGTTTCTCTCCTTCCAAAAATCAAAAGATCGTTTAATGGTCCAACGCCTTAAATGACCTTTTGTTCGATTAAAATATATCTTGCGAAAAAAAGATAAAAACAACTTAACCAACGTTTAGTTCTGAAAGAACTACGTAGGTCTGATTTCCTCATCGCAATTGAGGAATACGTAGGAGCAAGGGAAACACCCTTGTTGACCACAAAAAGATAAAAAATACAAAAAGGCCCATAAAAAGCTAAATAACATAAAAAAAGGAAAAATACATAATTTTGAAATCATATTTGCACACTTGATTGAAGGATGTCGTCCCTTGTGACGGACGCATAGGGGTGTTAATACCTTCCTCGTGCGTAAAAACAACTCCCGAACCTTTCACGATTAAAGTTCGTAGACCACACGTTTTGGTTTTTCCAAAGTTTTCTTCGAATAAATGTTGGTGGCGACTCCACGCGCCTTCCTCCCTTGGAAGATGTACCAGTGAGCCCCGCCTCGCCTTCCCGTCGAAGGGTAGATCACGACAGTTGGCGACTCCACACGTTCCGGTTTTTTTGATGTTTTCCCTTTTATCAGTTTCTGTTTACTCCCTTTACATTCTTGTATATAACTCTTTGATGTTTTTAGTGTGCTTTTAATGTATGCATGAGATAGATATTTATTCATTTGATGCACACAAACACCAACACTATTTGCACACACGGTGAGTTGAAAAGGGACCCTATACCCGGGTGCATGGGAACATAAGGAGTGGAGGTGAATCTGTGGTCATGTTGGGTCTCCGACTTACTTGATAACAGTGGACTGTTGGATCGAGTGGCCTCAGAATAATTAAGAAGGGGGGGTTGAATTAATTATCCCTAAACCTTTACTAATTAAAAAAATTACTCTTCTAAGGCTTTTACTTAGGTTGTTAAGAGAATATTGAGTAGAAGAGAAACTTAACAGAAAGTAAAAGCGAAAATTAAATGCACAGCGGAAAGTAAAAGAGTAGGGAAGAAGGAAGCAAACACACAAGAGTTTTTATACAGGTTCGGCAACAACACGTGCCTACCTCCAGTCCCCAAGCGACCTACGGTCCTTGAGATTTCTTTCAACCTTGTAAAAAAATCCTTTTACAAGAAAAGATCCACAAGGGATGTACCCTCCCTTGTTCTCTTTGAACCTAGTGGATGTACCCTCCACTAGAACTGATCCACAAGAGATGTACCCTCTCTTGTTCTCAGTCAAACCCAAGTAGATGTACCCTCTACTTGTACCACAAAGGATGTACCCTCCAATGTGTTGAGACAAAGATCTTAGGCTGTTAAACCTTTGATACTTTGTGAATGGGGATACAAAAGAATTCTCAGGCGGTTAGTCCTTTGAACACTTTTGTATTAGGGAATGGGAAGAATCAAAAGAATTCTCAGACTATGTCGTTTTGAATTCTTTGAAAGGGAGAAGGGAGACACAAAAGAATTCAGGCGGTTAGTCCTTTTTTCTTTTGGAAAAGGGAGAAGAGAGACACAAAAAGAATTCAGGCGGTTAGTCCTTGGCGAATTCTTTTTTGCAAAGGGAGAAGGGAATGAAAAGATGAATAGCACAAGTTTTCAAGGTTTGGAAAACCAGAAAACTTCAGAAAGCTTTTGGTACAAAGAGGAAGAAGAAGTTCAAAGAGATTCAAGGCTTGTAAAGGATTGTATGAAATAAGTGTTCAAGATTTTTGAAATGAAAAACAAAGCCTTGCTTTTATAGACTCTTCATGTCTGGTCAAGAAGACCATTTAGAAGAGTTATAACTTTTAGAAAAACTTTAAAACCAATTTGAAAAAGTCAAAACCTTTTTGAAGAGTTACATCTTTTGATTTATCAGAAACAGTCACTGGTAATCGATTACCAAATAAGTGTAATCGATTACACAAAGCTTTTGAGTGAAAGGATGTGACTCTTCACATTTAAATTTGAATTTCAACGTTCAAGGGCACTGGTAATCGATTACCAAAACATTGTAATCGATTACAGCCTTTTGAAAATATTTGGAACGTTGTAAATTCAGTTTAAAAACTTTTTCAAACTCATTTTGCTACTGGTAATCGATTACAACAATATGGTAATCGATTACCAGAGAGTAAAAACTCTTTGTAAAGATGTTTTGAGAAAAATCCATTTGCTACTCAGTTTTTGAAAAAAACCTTTTCATACTTATCTTGATTAAGTCTTCTCTTAATTCTTGAATCTTGAGTCTTGAATCTTGTTCTTGATTATTCTTGATTCTTGAAACTTCTCTTGAATCTTTCTCTTGATTCTTGAATTCTTTGGCATCATCAAAATAACCTTTGAAGGCATTGCTTCCACATGAACCCTCATCTAGAGTTTTTCTCTTTGATAACATATTGATGCTGGTAGTCCCTATTGCCGCAATATGTTTTTCAAAGGGGATGATACCTCTAGAAACCACCAAGAGAGATATGACCACCTTGAGAGTTATCACTAAAAGTCTTTTAATTCCTCCCGTTTAGGTCCCTAAAATAGGGGCACGAAGCGAACATGTTGTGTGCCTTTTAAACACTACCATGCATATAACCTAAATGTCATGTACACCTTTGATGTATTATCATTTGTGGATATTGCCATGTTTTGTACATCCCCTATTGCGCTTTTACGCATTTGCATCATGTCGTCACGCACGCGTTGTATGTTAGTCTCGTATTTTGTCACGGGAAGCCGGAAGGTCCATATCACCTTCCTAACTGCACACATGGGGCACTGTGCCCCCAAATTCGCAAGTAAGAAGAGATGATTTTCCGGGCTCTCATGTCCATAAATGCATTCATATCATGCATCGCATAAGCATCTCTTCATGGCATTGTAATGGACATATTGTTCCTGCATTTGTCACTTATCATTTCATGCATTGCATTTTGCATAAGTCATTTCATTACCATGCATCTACATCTAACATGCTTTTTGCATACCTTTTATTTTCATGTTTACTCATGCATGATCCTTATGTTTTCCTCTACAAAACAAAAACAAAAATAAAGTAAAAAAAAAAAAAGCATGAAAATTCTCACTGCATTCTTAGTTACATGTGTTAAGTACCATGAGCCAACCATGTAGGGATCATAAACCCATTTCTAAAAAAAAAACAACAACAAAACAAAATGATTGAGCATGATACCTAATGCATGGTTAACTAGGAAATGATGTTCTTTGGGCATCTCAATCTCATAATTACATTTTCCATGCATAGCATACGTATTCCCAAGTCATTCATCTCTATGAAATGTTGTCGAAGTATTGGCGATCAAAATTGTCATTCCTTGGGTTATGGGGTTGAACCAAGCTCATGCTTTTATTAAAAGGTTCATCAAGTCAAGTTGAAGTATAGAAGTAGCCATCTTGCAAAAAATTGGAGCAAAAGATGGATCGAGTTACATCGCTGCTTCGACTATTGCCAAACACATTTAGGATTGTTGATGTCCTTGTTACTTCCAATTTCACCTTGACAAAGATGTCATGGACCATGTTGAAAATCTAAATTGATTCAACCCCATGTCCTGCGTAAAAATTCGCAATACTGTAAAAGCAAGCTTCATGATGAATCAAGATTGATTCAAAGAGTTTTGATGATAACAAAGATGATGACAAAAAGCTCAAAATTCAAGAACACTTCATGATAACAAAGATGATGATCTCAAGAATCAAAGAATGAGTTCAAGATTAAAGCAAGAACACTTCAAGGTTTAAAAGGAAATTTGATTTCAAGAATCAAGAATCAAGTTTCAAGATTCAAGTTTCAAGAATCAAGATCAAGATTCAAGAATCAAGAGAAGACTCAATCAAGATAAGTATTAAAAAAAAATTTCAAAAACTGAGTAGCACATGAATTTTTCTCAAAACCTTTTACCAAAGAGTTTTTACTCTCTGGTAATCGATTACCAGATTATTGTAATCGATTACTAGTAGCAAAATGGTTTTCAAAAAGCTTTCAACTGAATTTACAACGTTCCAATTGATTTCAAAATGTTGTAATCGATTACAATGATTTGGTAATCGATTATCAGTGTGTTTGAACGTTGAAATTCAAATGTGAAGAGTCACATCCTTTCACAAAAAAGCTTTGTGTAATTGATTACACTGATTTGGTAAACGATTATCAGTGATAGTTTCTGAACAAAATCAAAAGATGTAACTCTTCCAATAGTTTTCAACTTTTTCAAATGGTTTTTAAGTTTTTCTAAAGGTTATAACTCTTCTAATGGTTCTCTTGACCAGACATGAAGAGTCTTTAAAAGCAATGCTTTGATTTGCATTTCTATGTATCTTTTCAATTCATTCTTTAGACAACAAACTTTTGCCAATTGATTTCTGAGTCTCTTTGAACTTCTTCTTCTTCCTTTTGCCAAAAGCTTTCCAAAGTTTTCTGGTTTTCTAAACCTTGAAAACTTGCGCTATTCATCTTTCTCATTCTCTTCTCCCTTTGCCAAAAAGAATTCGCTAAGGACTAACCGCCTGAATTCTTTTTGTGTCTCTCTTCTCCCTTTTCCAAAAGAACAAAGGACTAACCGCCTGAATTCTTTTATGTCTCCCTTCTCCCTTGTCAAAGAATTCAAAATGACACAGTCTGAGAATTCTTTTGATTCTTCCCTTTCCCATATACAAAAGATTTCAAAGGACTAACCGCCTGAGAATTCTTTTGTATCCCCATTCACAAAGTTTCAAAGATTTAACCGCCTGAGATCTTTGTCTTAACACATTGGAGGGTACATCCTTTGTGGTACAAGTAGAGGGTACATCTACTTGGGTTGTTGACTGAGAACAAGAGAGGGTACATCTCTTGTGGATCAGTTCTTGTGGAGGGTACATCCACTAGGTTGTTCAAAGAGAACAAGGGAGGGTACATCCCTTGTGGATCTTTTCTTGAAAAAGGATTTTTACAAGGTTGAAAAGAAATCTCAAGGACCGCAGGTCGCTTGGGGACTGGATGTAGGCACGGGTTGTTGCTGAACCAGTATAAAACTCTTGTGTGTTTGTCTCCTTCTTCCCTACTCTTTTAATTTCCGCTATGCACTTTAATTTCCGCTTTTACTTTTGGTTAAGTTTCTTTTCTATTCTTCATTTACTTAACAACATAGTAAAAGCCTTAGAAGAGTAAATTTTTAATTAGTAAAGGTTTAGGAATAATTAATTCAACCCCCCCTTCTTAACTATTCTGAGACCACTTGATCCAACAAATACTTCAATAGTGCATCATTTGCATACATCCATGCTTTTCATTGGTTGCATTGTTCATTGCATTCTTTCTTAAAAAAATGAACTTAATCATTGTTATCAAAAGGAAAGAACATGTTTTACGGTGCCCTTACCAAACCCGTGCTAGAGCTAGAGTAATGGGTGAAGTAGAGGGGGTGCAAGAGCAGATGAAGGTCAACATGGAGGCCATGAAAGAGCAAATGGCCACAATGATAGAGGCCATGATGAGCATGAAGAAGATAATGGAAGTCAATGCGGTTGCAGTTACCGCTACCAGCGTTGTTGCTAAGGTGAACCCGACTCCCCCACCTAGCCTCAACCAAATGAATTGTCCAACCTCATATATGGTAGGCAAAGATTTGGGAAGTACGGGCAGCCCCCATGATGTGCAAATTCAAAACGAGCACGCCTTCTTGCCATATGGCTGGCCTCCCAATTATACACCACCCAATGTGGCATACACTCCCAATGAGAATGTCAATAACTCCACTCCTATACTCATTAAGAGCCAACAACCTCAATCTGATCATGCATATGTCTCTCAGCCCATGGGGGTGTAGAAGCAAAGCTTCATGATGAATCAAGATTGATTCAAAGATGTTTGGATGATAACAAAGGTGATGACAAAAAGCTCAAAGGTCAATTCAAGAAGTTTAAGATGTTCAAGATGTTCAAGATTGAATCAAGAACACTTCAAGGTTCAAGAGGAAATTTGATTTCAAGAATCAAGAATCAAGATTCAAGGTTCAAACTTTCAAGAATCAAGATCAAGATTCAAGACTCAAGATTCAAGAATCAAGAGAAGACTTAATCAAGATATGTATGAAAAGGTTTTTTCAAAAACTGAGTAGCACATGGATTTTTCTCAAAACATGTTTACCAAAGAGTTTTTACTCTCTGGTAATCGATTACCAGATTATTGTAATCGATTACCAGTATCAAAAATGTTTTTCAAAAAGCTTTCAAATGAATTTACAACGTTCCAATTGATTTCAAAAAGCTGTAATCGATTACAATGTTTTGGTAATCGATTACCAGTGTCTTTGAACGTTGAAATTCAAATTCAAATGTGAAGAGTCACATCCTTTCACATAAAAAGCTTTGTGTAATCGATTACCAGTGATTGTTTCTGAATAAATCAAAAGATGTAACTCTTCAAATGGTTTTTGACTTTTACAAATTGGTTTTAAGTTTTTCTAAAAGTCATAACTCTTCTAAATAGTTCTCTTCACCAGACATGAAGAGTCTATAAAAGCAAGACTTTGTTTTGCATTTTCATCTATCCAATCTATCTTGAACAACCTTTACAAGCTTTGAATCTCTTTGTTCTTCTTCTTCTTCTTTGTGCCAAAAGCTTTCCAAGAGTTTTCTGGTTTTCTAAACCTTGAAAACTTGTGCTATTCATTCTTTTCATCCCTTCTCCCTTTTGCCAAAAAGAATTCGCCAAGGACTAACCGCCTGAATTCTTTTTGTGTCTCTCTCCTCCCTTTTCCAAAAGAACAAAGGACTAACCGCCTGAATTCTTTTGTGTCTCCCTTCTCCCTTGTCAAATAATTCAAAATGACACAGTCTGAGAATTCTTTTGATTATTCCCTTTCCCTTATACAAAAGATTTCAAAGGACTAACCGCCTGAGAATTCTTTTGTATCCCCATTCACAAAGATCCAAAGGTTTAACCGCTTGAGATCTTTGTCTTAACACATTAGAGGGTACATCCTTTGTGGTACAAGTAGAGGGTACATCTACTTGGGTTTGACTGAGAACAAGAGAGGGTACATCTACTTGGGTTTGACTGAGAACAAGAGAGGGTACATCTCTTGTGGATCAGTTCTAGTGGAGGGTACATCCCTTGTGGATCTTTGCTTGTAAAAGGATTTTTACAAGGTTGGAAAAGAAATCTCAAGGAGCACAGATCGCTTGGGGACTGGATGTTGGCACGGGTTGTTGCCAAACCAGTATAAAAACTCTTGTGTGTTTGTCTCCTTCTTCCCTACTCTTTTAATTTCCGCTGTGCATTTTATTTTCCGCTTTTACTTTTGGTTAAGTTTCTCTTCTACTCTTTATTCACTTAGCAACATAGTAAAAGCCTTAGAAGAGTAAATTTTTAATTAGTAAAGGTTTAGGAATAATTAATTCAACCCCCCCCCCCTTCTTAATTATTCTGAGGCCACTTGATCCAACAGGGGGAGACACATGAAATGCCCTACCACAATCTAGTCGACTTTGAGCCTTGCCTCGGGTATGCCACTGAAGGGCAACCAGTTGGTGGTATACCCCTGCAAAACACCTTGGAGGACCCTCAGTATCACCCACAACTACACCCCTTGCATTCCACAGCGGGTAAAAACCCTCATGCTATGGTAGAAATGGGAAAGTTGGATCATCTAGAGGAAAGGCTCATGGCCATTGAAGGAGGCGGAGATTATGTCTTTGCTAACTGTCGCAACCTACCCTTCGGCGGGAGGGCGACGCGAGACTCGCGGGATGCGTGTTCCACGAAAGGAATACGCGCGGAGTCGCCACCAACGTTTATTTGAGGAAAACGTCGGAAAAACCGGAAAAGACGCGATCTACGAATTCTTAAGTGAAAGGTTCGGGAGTTGTATTTACGCACGGGGAAGGTGTTAGCACCCCACACGTCCGTCACAAGGGACGACAGCCTTTAATCAAATGTGCAAACATGACTTTGATTTTTACGTTCCCTTTACGTTCTTATATCTTTTATGCCCTTTTTATATTTTTCTCTTTTTGTAGTCGACAAGGGTGTTTTCCCTTTGCTCCTACCTATTCCTCAATTTGTGATGAGGAAATCAGACCTACGTAGTTCTTTCAGAACAAAGTGTTGGTTAAGTTGTTTTTTATCTTTTTTGCAAGATATATTTTGATTGAACAAAAGGTCATTTAAGGTGTTGGACCATTAAACGGTCTTTTGATTTTGAAAGGAGAGAAACGTTAAGGCATTGGACCATTAACGATCTCTTGTTTTTGAAAGGAGAGAAACATTAAGGCATTTGGACCATTAACGATCTCTTGGGGTGGTCGACAAAAGCTGGGTTTTTGCTCCTACGTATCCTCAATTGCGATGAGGAAATCAGACCTACGTAGTTCTTGCAAAAGCGGTAAAGTCACATGTTGATTTTATGCTTTTGAACGGTCCATGTTGACCGATAAAAGCAAAGAGGACCGTTTAAGGCGTTGGACCTTAAAACGGTTTTTAGTGATTTTTCGGACAAAACTTGATTTGTGAGTTGATTTTAGTCTTAGTTTCACTTTGGTTATTAATCAATTCATTCAAGGATGAGAAATCCCAAAGAGAAAACGTCCAATTGATTTTTCGCTTTATTTTACTAAAGGGGTATTTTTTTATTTTTTTATTATTATATTATTATTTACCTCTTTTTTTTGGTTTCCAACGTGGTTACGGCACGACCGATCGGTCGGAATTCATTTCAACCAAAGTTAACGGATAATACAATTCAAACGATCGGTGGAAATTTATTTTATTTTTAGGTTAAGCGAGAAATAACTTAAATAAAATGGCTTAAGCACGTCAAAAGGGGGTATAAAAAGTGAATGAAACGAGAATAAAAATACATGAAACCAAATGTGGACCACCACGGGTACATAGAATGAATTGAAAAGCTTGGTTTGAGGTACTTACCCGTTGAAGACTGAAGAACGATGAAGAACGAATGAAGAACGTCGAAGAACGGTCGAAAACCTTCGCGAAATCACTCACGGAAACGTTACGGAAGCGCCTCGGCTTGGATTTTCTTCACGGAAACAATTTTCCTAAGCAAATTCGAAAGAGAGAGAAGTGTCTAAGGGGCTGAACCCTTTTCTACTTCACTTCTCCCCCTATTTATAGAAAATTGGGGGAGAAGCTTGCCACCCAGCTCGCCCAGGCGAGCAGGGTTGCTTCCTCCAGAAGCAACAGCCTTCTGGAGGAATCTTTTGGAGGGCCCAAGTGGGCCTGGTTGCTATTTGCACCCCCATTTTTACTAAATACACCCCCTGCCTTTTTTGGTGATTCTTTTTTTCGTAAAGTTACGGAAACTTACGAATTTCGTAACAATACTTGTTTTCTTTCCGTAATGTTACGGAACCTTGCGGATCACATAATCATCCCCTTTTTGACTTACGGAATGTTACGGAACCTCACTAATTGTGCAACAATGCTTCCATTTGATTTCCGGTGTGTCACGGAACCTTACGGATTGTGCATCAATATTTTCTTTTGAATTCTGGCATGTCCCGGAACTTCACAAAAATGCCTAATGATGGGTGCCAAGCACCTCACAAGGACCAAACAAAAGTTACATGTCATCAAGCAAAGGTCCCCGGACGAAATTAGGGTATGACAGTTGCCCCTCTTTACTTGTCTTTTATTGGAGATAAAAGGGAAGTAAAGATAAGACACTAATTTCGTTCCTCTCGGTTGACGAGAGTCGCGGGTGACCATAAAATATCTCTGCATGCAACTGACTTGTTGTCCCCGGGGGAACAAAAGGTGCAGAAGATGATGTCAGTCTCTGCATGCTATCAAGCGTTCTGTCTTACAGATAGCAAAAGAATGTTTATATGGATAACCACTCGGGTATTTCCCCCCGTCAGCGTGACTCAAAAGTCAGTATGACAGATCTTGTGAGCGCGGAAGATGACGTAAATCTCCGCGTGTCAACGGGCCTGTCGGCCGCGATTGACGAAGGGCGCAGAATGACCATAATTTGTCTCTGCGTCCCTTCGGACACAACTGTGTCTGAATGGCAAAAAGGTGTGCGGAATGACCATAATTTGTCTCCGCATGTCATCGGGCCCGCCGCCTCTGGATGACAAAAGGGCGCAGAATGACCATAATTTGTCTCTGCGTGCCATCGGACACAACTGTGTCTGAAAGGCAAAAAGGTGTGCGGAATGACCATAATTTGTCTCCGCATGTCATCGGGCCCGCCGCCTCTGGATGACAAAAGGGCACAGAATGACCATAATTTGTCTCTGCGTGCCATCGGACACAACTGTGTCTGAATGGCAAAAAGGTGTGCAGAATGACCATAATTTGTCTCCGCATGTCATCGCCCGCCGCCTCTGGATGACAAAAGGGCGCAGAATGACCATAATTTGTCTCTGCGTGCCATCGGACACAACTGTGTCTGAATGGCAAAAAGGTGTGCGGAATGACCATAATTTGTCTCCGCATGTCATCGGGCCCGCCGCCTCTGGATGACAAAAGGGCACAGAATGACCATAATTTGTCTCTGCGTGCCATCGGACACAACTGTGTCTGAATGGCAAAAAGGTGTGCAGAATGACCATAATTTGTCTCCGCATGTCATCGCCCGCCGCCTCTGGATGACAAAAGGGCGCAGAATGACCATAATTTGTCTCTGCGTGCCATCGGACACAACTGTGTCTGAAAGGCAAAAAGGTGTGCGGAATGACCATAATTTGTCTCCGCATGTCATCGGGCCCGCCGCCTCTGGATGACAAAAGGGCACAGAATGACCATAATTTGTCTCTGCGTGCCATCGGACACAACTGTGTCTGAATGGCAAAAAGGTGTGCAGAATGACCATAATTTGTCTCCGCATGTCATCGCCCGCCGCCTCTGGATGACAAAAGGGCGCAGAATGACCATAATTTGTCTCTGCGTGCCATCGGACACAACTGTGTCTGAATGGCAAAAAGGTGTGCGGAATGACCATAATTTGTCTCCGCATATCATCGGGTCCGCCGCCTCTGGATGACAAAAGGGCGCAGAATGACCATAATTTGTCTCTGCGTGCCATCGGACACAACTGTGTCTGAATGGCAAAAGGGTGTGCGGAATGACCATAATTTGTCTCCGCATATCATCGGGCCCGCCGCCTCTGGATGACAAAAGGGCGCAGAATGACCATAATTTGTCTCTGCGTGCCATCGGACACAACTGTGTCTGAATGGCAAAAAGGTGTGCGGAATGACCATAATTTGTCTCCGCATATCATCGGGCCCGCCGCCTCTGGATGACAAAAGGGCGCAGAATGACCATAATTTGTCTCTGCGTGCCATCGGACACAACTATGTCTGAATGGCAAAAAGGTGTGCGGAATGACCATAATTTGTCTCCACATGTCATCGGGCCCGCCGCCTCTGGATGACAAAAGGGCGCAGAATGACCATAATTTGTCTCTGCGTCCCTTCGGACACAACTGTGTCTGAATGGCAAAAAGGTGTGCGGAATGACCAATATTTGTCTCCGCATATCATCGGGCCCGCCGCCTCTGGATGACAAAAGGGCGCAGAATGACCATAATTTGTCTCTGCGTGCCATCGGACACAACTGTATCTGAATGGCTAAAAGGTGTGCGGAATGACCATAATTTGTCTCCGCATGTCATCGGGCCCGCCGCCTCTGGATGACAAAAGGGCGCAGAATGACCATAATTTGTCTCTGCGTGCCATCGGACACAACTGTGTCTGAATGGCAAAAAGGTGTGCAGAATGACCATAATTTGTCTCCGCATGTCATCGGGCCTGCCGCCTCTGGATGACAAAAGGGCGCAGAATGACCATAATTTGTCTCTGCGTGCCATCGGACACAATTGTGTCTTAATGGCAAAAGGGTGTGCGGAATGACCATAATTTGTCTCCGCATATCATCGGGCCCGCCGCCTCTGGATGACAAAAGGGCGCAGAATGACCATAATTTGTCTCTGCGTGCCATCGGACACAACTGTGTCTGAATGGCAAAAAGGTGTGCGGAATGACCATAATTTGTCTCCGCATGTCACATGAGCTCAGGGTCAGTATGACAGAGATTGTGGGGCGGCCGACAAAAGCAAGGCTCTTGCTCCTACGTATCCTCAATGAGGAACTCAGACCTACGTAGTTCGAGATAACTTGTGAGACTTGAAAAAGTCTCCACCGGAAAATGCTGAAACCTCCAGAAAGGGCGCAGATGACCACATTGGCCTCCGCTCCTCAATCACACTTGGGGTCACTGAATGACGAGGTGCGGATAACCGTAAGGTGTCTCCGCGGGCTACCAGCTTTTGGGTCATGGTAACAAAAAGCGGTGCGGTCCACAAAAGCAAGGCTTTTGCTCCTACGTATCCTCAAATGAGGAACTCAGACCTCCGTAGTTCTGGATAACTTGTGAGACTAGAAATAGTCTCGATGTTTTCTTCGCTAAAATGCGAACGTGCTTTAGTAAAGAGATAAAACTTCCAACTAATCAGATCAACATATGCTTTTCGGACAAAAAATAATGTGTCTACCGGGGAAGGAGAATCTGCTGATGAAATTTTCTCATAACCACAAATGAGATTGTGGATGTTTAGCATTTCGTTTCTAAATGACCATTTAGAGGAAACACCGGGTTCGACAAAAATAGAAGAAAATCACTCAAAGTGTATCAATCTCGCACAGGTAAGTGTTTCATCCTAATTCCGAACCATAGATATGTCATGACTTGACTTTGCAAATTATTTCCTATCAAATCAAAAATTACATGCGTGATCATGGATCAATAGGACTTCCCTTGGGAATGGGTTCTTTTGGTGGGTTTTTCGGCTTTTGTTTGTTTTTGGCCTTTTCCTTTTCTGTTTTTGTTTGACGCGAGGCGAGCAAGTCACCGACGCACAGGATTTTGGTTGGCAATCAAAGGGGGAAGACCACTTCAGGTTGTGGCTTCCTTTCCTTCCTTTTGTTCATTTGGTGACAATTCTGTATTGTTCAGATATTGTCTGGTCCAACGACCTTTCTGCACATTTCTTCTGTTTTCCTTCGATCCTTGATCGGGAATTTTCTTTCCTCCCTTTTTTCTTTGATTGGAAATTTTCCTTTTTCCCTTTTTTTTTCCTCCCACTTTTTGATTGGAAATTTTCTTTCTTTTCTTTTCGCTTTCTCCCACTCTTTGACTGGGAATTTTCTTTCTTTTCTTTTCGCTTTCTCCAACTCTTTGACTGGGAATTTCCTTCCTTTCTTTTTTTTTTTTTGCTTCCGAGGGTAAGGATTGACATTCTCACCCTGGATCGAGGTTTATGGTGAGTCAGGATTTTGGCTCAAGGCTTGTAGAATGGCCAGACATGATACATGTCAGGGTTTGGTTTGGTTCAAGGGTAAAAGGGATGCCCCACATTATTTCCATGACACAAATGCAAAAATGATGATTTGGAAATTTTATGCAAAACTGGTCATGCATGCACCTATGCGGACACTCAAGTGTCAAATTTTTATGGTCATGTGATGCTAGGGCTCAGGATTTATTTCCTCTATTTTAAATCAACCCAATGTTTCCAAAATATGTTCTTTTATCAATTTGTGCATTCATCCGAGTCCATTTTGGACGTCCGGAAAAATTTTCACAGCATTCACCCTTCAGGTGTATACACATTTTTTCAAAAACTAGTTATGATCAGTGAATTTTTTCAAAGAAAAGTTGGAAGTCATCTCTTTTCAAAAGCATGTTGGTTTTTCAGCTAGACAACTTATTTTTCTTTTTTCTCCCTTTCTTTTCATTTGTTCATTTCTTTTTCTCGTTTGTTTTTTTTTTGTTTTTTTTTCCTTTTTTTTCATGAGGTATTTTGCTACCTAAACATGTGTATATTTTTGTGAGGTATTTTTGCTATATACACGCATATCCAAGGTATCTTTCTACCTAAACATACATATATATGTTTTGTAAGGTATTTTTGCTATATACATGCATATCCAAGGTATCTTTCTACCTAAACATACATATATATATTTTGTGAAGTATTTTTTGTTTACATACATGCATATCTAAGGTATCTTTCTACCTAAACATACATATATATATTTTGTGAAGTGCTTTTTGTTTACATACATGCATATCTAAGGTATTTTCACTACCTAAACATACATATATATATTTTGTGAGGTATGACTACCTTCCGAGCTTGCGCTTGTTTTATTTAAATTCCCAGGATCATGAGCAACTAGGTGTGTCCCAATATGACTTGAGAAACAAAAGGTGATCAAATAGCAAGCAGAAATTTAAAAGTTACTAGGTTGCCTCCTAGTAGCGCTTCTTTAACGTCTTGAGCTGGACGCCTTATGACTTGTCGGTCACTGACCTAGTACTTTTGCTTATCTTTGGCTTTGGACTTGGTAGCCTGCTGGTCGGCCATGTGTCATAGGCAACGCTCTAACCTTTTTGTGGATGAGCTGAGGTGAACTCTAGAGGTGGTGGCAGTGTGTCTATTGCCCGCTACCGGCCATCCCAATGCTGATGTGGTGTTTCGCCCTGCGCCTGCCTGGGGGCGCAGTACTTCTTGATGAAAGCTCGATTGGTAGGGGGCCTGATGACCTTGCTGGGGGTGACAGGCACTCCCTAGAACTGACAGAGACCCGTATTTAGAGCTGGCAACTCCAAGACCCTGTTGGCCTTCTTCGGGTCCACTAGGTGTCTTGCGGGCACAATCCCTGCAAACAATAGATGACATCAGAAATCAGTTGGGGGAGGTGCATACTTACCTATGCCACGACGACATGAACTTGTTGGGGGGAACGGGCGCCCTGTAGGGCCGATAGAGGCCCGTAACCAGAGCTGGAAACCCTAGGGCCCTGTTGGACTTCTTCAAGTCCACTGGGTGTCTCTGTGGGTTCGATCCCTGCAAACAATAGATGGTATCAGAAATTAGTTGAACCATATGCATACTTTACCCATGTCGGGACGACACAGACCAACTGATACTTTTGTAGGGGGAGATTGGCATTGCGGTCGCTGGGCAGAATGTTGCTAAGTAGCAATGTCATCTATATCTGTGTAAGAGTGGTCATGTTGGTGCGCATGATCCGCACTCGTCTCTTTGCAGCGGCACGGGTGAAATCTTGCCCTAGTATGCATAGTAGTTGTGTGATAGCCTCCCTCTCTGGTTGTGCTCGCACAGTTGGCCCTCCTCCAATATCAGGGGGTGGCCCAAAAACTGATAAAAGGAAACTACTAGCCCTTTAACCGGGAGCGCGAGTCTCGGTTAAGCTTTTAAGGGGAGAGGTCCTTAAATTATCTTAAGGTGTGGATATGGGGCACACTGAAAATGAGGACGCATAGCCCTCTAAAGGTGAGGGCGTGCAGTCCTCTGAGGGTGAGGATGTGTAGTCCTCTGGAGGTGAGGGTGTGCAGCCCTCTGTTGGCGAGGACGTGTAGTCCTCTCAAGCCTCCTCCAATATCACGGGGTGGCCCAGGAACCGTTAAAAGGAAACTACTGGTCCCTTAACCGGGAGTGCAAGTCTCGGTTAAGCATTTAAGGACAGAGGACCTTAAATTCTCTTAAGGTGCATATGTGGAGCACACTGAAAATGAGGACACGTAGCTCTCTAAAGGTGAGGGCGTGCAGCCCTCTCAAGGCGAGGATGTGTAGTCCTCTGGAGGTGAGGGTGTGCAGCCCTCTGTTGGCGAGGATGTGTAGTCCTCTCAAGGTGAGGGCGTGCAGCCCTCTGTTGGCGAGGACGTGTAGTCCTCTCAAGGTGAGGGCGTGCAGCCCTCTGTTGGCGAGGACGTGTAGTCCTCTAAAGGTGAGGGCGTGCAGCCCTCTGTTGGCGAGGACGTGTAGTCCTCTAAAGGTGAGGGCGTGTAGCCCTACGAAGGTGAGGACATGCAGTCCTCTGATGGCGAGGGCGTGTAGCCCTCTAAAGGTGAGGACATGCAGTCCTCTGATGGCGAGGGCGTGTAGCCCTCTGAAGGTGAGGACGTATGGTCCTCTGATGGCGAGGGCGTGTAGCCCTCTGAAGGTGAGGACGTGTGGTCCTCTAAAGGTGAGGGCATGTAGCCCTACGAAGGTGAGGACGTGTGGTCCTCTGATGGCGAGGGCGTGTAGCCCTCTGAAGGTGAGGGCGTGCAACCCTCTGTTGGCGAGGACGTGTAGTCCTCTTCAAGGTGAGGGCGTGCAGCCCTCTGTTGGCGAGGACGTGTAGTCCTCTCAAGGTGAGGGCGTGCAGCCCTCTGTTGGCGAGGACGTGTAGTCCTCTAAAGGTGAGGGCGTGTAGCCCTACGAAGGTGAAGACGTGTAGTCCTCTCAAGGCGAGGACGTGTAGTCCTCTAAAGGTGATAGGTACAAGTACCCAAAGGTCCACCCTTATGAGAAAGCAAGAGATCGACTCATCGAGAGGGCCGGTCATCCCAAATCCACAAGATTTGGACATTAGATGTAGGAAATCTATGCAGTTAACATGATTTTTAGGGATGCAGATGCATGCAACCTTTGTCGTGAAATTTGGTAAATGCGGACTTCATATGAAACAATGCAATGTAATGGAAAGTTGTACAATGTTCATGACATTCTTTCCCTATTTTGTGATTTTGATTTTGATTTAATTTTTTGGAAAACACAGATTGACTGTCCTTTTGAAAGAGGTGATAATTCATGCAACCTCATCCTATCTTTTTGCAAATCTCTCCGGGAACTCCCTCAGAGTGTATGTTCTTTTTTATTTAGTCACTTGACTATTTTGGAGTGACGGCAATGGATCCGTTTGACGTTTAATCAATCTATTGAAATTCCAGGGCTTGTCTCCCCTTTTTTTTTCTTGTTTAAAAACATCGACGGGTGAGAACTTTTGATCTGACCTTATGTTCACTTGAGGCTCATGCACGATGCCCCTCATTGCCCCAGTGTAAGGCTTTGAGGTACCAATTGTTATCTTTCGTCATGACCTTGTAGCAATGAACCTATTGGGTGAGAACTTCTAATCTACCCCTAGGTTCGTTTGAGGTTTATGCATAGTGCCTTTCATTGCCCCAATGTAGGGCTCTAAGGTATCCATCGTTGTTTTGTTTTCACAACCTTGTAGCAAGGGAGAATGAAAGAAGCAGTTGATTTTTGCAAAAAGAATTTTCCAAGGACGAGAAATATTTGAAGGATTTTTCAGTTGATGGATTAAGTCAAATGATTCCTATGTAGAAGCAAGATGTTTTGATGTCTTGATGATGCTAAAAGATCAAGTGCTTCTAAGTTTTATTCAAGACAAGAATCCAAGAAAATGTATGATCAAGTTGATCTCTGGAATCTTTAGGAAGAAGTTTCCAAATTGAAAAACAAAAGGTTTGACCAAAGAATTCTATCATTTCAAATTGAGATTTGCTCTCTGGTGATCAATTGCCAACAGCTGAAAATGTTTTAATTCAAATTTTTAAAACCTGTAATCGATTACATAAGTCTTGTAATTGATTACTATAGGGGATTTTAAGAAAATAATTGTCAAGAGTCACACCTATTCAAATTTTTTATGAATGACCATCAAAGTTGACTTGGAAACACGAACTTAAAGGGAGTTTTCATTGCCCAAAAAGTTTTATCCTCTCAAAAGATTAAGAGTTTTTCCAAACTGAAATGTTTTTATCCTCTCAAAAGATTCCTTGGTCAACCACTTGCATATTCAATAAAGAATTTTTGATTGGTCTTCATTGTACAATCTATCTCTTTCAAGAGAGATTTCTTCTTCTCTTCTTCTTATTTCTGAAAATGGATTAAGAGACCGTGGGTCTCTTGTTGTAGGGGATTCTTGAACACAAGGGAAGGGTTGTCCCTGTGTGCATTGTTAATCCGAAAAGAGAGAGTGAAAGTTTAATTGGGGAATAGTCCTTGTATCTTAATTCAACCCCCCTTTTTCTTAAGGTAACTGAGGCCATTTGTCCAACATCCTATTCTTGATAACTCACTTCTCTCTAAAAAGACAAAATGAGGTCACATGAACGTCTATATTTTTACTTGAAAACACAGTCAATCAAATGCCTTTTTTATTTTTTATTTTGAAACTTATTTTTTATTTTGAAACTTATTTGTTTTGAACTTTACTCGTTGTTTTACGGCACCCCCACCAACGTGCAAGACGAGTAATCTCTGATTGAATGGTCTTGGAAGTTCAATCTCAGGAGCACAGGTTGCTTGAGCAAACAGACCAATGGCTTGCACTCACATTCCGGTGGAAGTTGAATAAGCAAAGATGTGTTTGTGAGAGGATGAGAGAGACAAGGATGTCCATTTTATCCATATCATTTAGCATTGTAACTGTGGTTTATAATAATGGCATAAACTTGAAAATCCTGATGAGTCATAACAACAGCTTCCAGAATTGCCCCATGTATGGTGTTGCTTGTCAATGTTAGGATTCAACAAGCGATTCTCCTCAAATTTTAGCCAGCCCGTATCAATTAGACTTCACACTTTATGCTTCGGGGTCATACAATGCTCAATGGAATGCCCCGGGGCTCCTCCATGATAAGCACACGTTGCGTTCGAGTCGTATCCTCAGAAAAATGGAGGTTGAGGAACCTTGGTTGGGGTTATGGCTACCATTGAATTATTGAGTGGATATGGGATCAAGTTTAGCATATGACAACAGAATTTGGGGTGAACCCTACAGGCTTTTTGCAGCAAAATTCCTTTTTGTTGGTGTTTTTTGGTTTGTGCTAAAGGTGGTCTTCGTCATTGGAAGTGCGGTAGACAGGCTTTGTGGTTGATTTAGGGATGGCCTTTGTGGATAAATGGGCGGTAGGTAAGGAGAAGGGTTGAGTAATGACATTGTTGGGTTGGTGGGAAACTTGGCCGTACAGGAATGGCAGTCACAGCATGGGTTTCTCCCTCATCGTCACCCTCTTTATTTGCCCCAGTTTTCTCATTCGTCCAAGCAGAATGATTAAATTTGCCTCTTTTCATATCCACTTTGATCCTTTCACTGGCGAAGACCAAATCCGCAAAGCTTTGAGGGTGCGTAGCCCACCATCTTTTCATAGTAGAGTATCGATAATGGTGTCTACCATCACGATCATCGTCTCCCTTTCCATCATTGGGGGTACCACCTGGGCCGCCAGATCCCTCCACCTTTTGGGCGTGTTCTTTGAAAGATCCGTCCCCCTTTTTGCAAATGTTCTGTAGTTGCATCCTATCCGGAACCATATCAAAATTGTACTGATACTGCCTAACAAAGGCAACCATTAGGTCCTTCCAAGAATGGACTCGAGAAGATTCCAAGTTAGTGTACCAGGTAACAGCTATCCCAGTGAGACTTTCTTGGAAGGAATGTATCAGCAATTCCTCATCTTTTGTGTATTCCCCCATCTTCTGACAATACATCTTTAGATGGTTCTTGGGACAACTCTTCTAGGTTAGCAAAGGAATAATCTTCACCTCCTTCAATGGCCCTGAGCCTTTCCTCTAGATGATCCGCCTTTCCCTTTTCGGCCATAGCAGGAGGGGCTCTTCCCACCGCAAAATGCAATGGTTGTGGTTGTGGGCGAAACTGAGGGCCCTCCAAAGTGTTTTCAAAGGGTATACCACCAACTGCTTGCCCTTCAGTGGCATATCCGAGCCAAGGCTCGAAGTCGGCTAGATTGTGGTAGGGCATTCCATGTGTCTCCTCCATGGGTCGAGAGACATGTGCATGATCAGATTGAGGTTGTTGGCTCTTAATGAGTATGGGTGTGGAGTTATTGACATCCTCATTGGGAATGTACGCCACATTGGGTGGTGTATAGTTTGGGAGGCAAGCCATATGGCGGGAAGGCGTGCTTGTTTTGAATTTGCACATCATGGGGTCATCCGTACTTCCCAAATCTTTGCCTACCATATTTGAGGTTGGATGATTCATTTGCTTGAGGCCAGATGGGAGCATCGGGTTCACCTTAGCGACAACGCTAGTAGCGGCAACTATAACCGCATTGGCTTCCATTATCTTCTTCATGCTCATCATGGCCTCCATCATTGTGGCCATTTTCTCTTTCATGGCCTCCATTTCGGCCTTCATCTTCTCTTGCACCTCCTCTGCTTCACCCATTACTCTAGCTCTAGCACGAGTTCGGTAAGGGCGCCGTAAAGCGTGTCCTTTTCTTTTTGATAACAATGATTAAGTTCATTTTATTTTATTTTATTTTATTTTTCAAGGAAAGAATGAAATGAGCAATGCAACCAATGAAAAGCATGGATGTATGCGAATGATGTACAGTTGAAGTATTGCGAATTTTTACGCAGGATATGGGGTTGAATCAATTCAGATTTTCAACATGGTCCATGACATCTTTGTCAAGGTGAAACTGGAAGTAACAAGGACATCAACAATCCTAAATATGTTTGGCAGTAGACGAAGCAGTGATGTGACTCGATTCATCTTTTGCCCCAATTTTGCAAGACGGTTACTTCCATATTTCAACTTGACTTGATGAACCTTTTTGTAAAAGCATGAGCTTGGTTCAACCCTATAATCCAAGGAATGGCAATTCAGATCGCCAATACTTCAACAACATCTCATAGGGATGAATGACTCGGGCATACTTTAAGCTTATGCACGGAAAATGTAATTATGAAATTGAGATGCCCGAAGAAACACCATTTCCTAGTTAACCATGCATTAGGTACCATGTTCATTATTTTGTTTTGTTGTTGTGTGTTTTTTTATTTTTTTAGAAATGGGTTTATGATCCCAACATGGTTGGCTCATGGTGCCTAACACATGCAACTAAGAATGTAGTGTGAAGTTTCACGCTTCCCCTTTTTTGTTTTTGTTTTGTAGAGGAAAACGCAAGGATGAACAAACATGAAAACAAATGGTATGCAATTTTGCAGATCAAAAAGTTTGTTGAACGCATATGCATGATGATGCCATGACTCATGCAAAATGTGAGGCTGGAATATGATAACGGACAAATGCAAGAACGATATGTTCATTATGATGTTATGAAGAGATGCTTATGCGATGAATGATATGAACGCATTTTACGGACACGAGAGCCCAGAAAATTATCTCTTCTTACTTGCGCATTTGGGGGCGCAGTGCCCCATGTGTACAATTAAGAAGGTGATATGGACCTTCCGGCTTCCCGTGACAAAGGACGAGACCAACATACAATGCATGCTAGAGATAAAATGCGGGAGTCACTTGATTCGCACTGATTTTTGGAGTAAAAACGTGGGATAAACTCATTTTATTCAAAAAGTTATAACTAGTCAAGATCTGAGCGACAATACAAACTTCCTAGCGGTTTCTAATCATATGGTCCATTAAGTCTATCATATGCTGACAATAGCTGAGAAGTCCGTGGATCTCCTCGGGGGCGGAGTAGGTGTCCGCCATTGCTTTGGCCTTGGCTAGCAATCGGGGAAGTTCTTGACTCCTATTCAAAGTAAGAGCAAATCGGTCCATCCACATTGTTGCCTCTTGGTGCAATGAACCAATTACCCTCTCCCTTGCTTCCCTTTCTGCTGATATCTTGGCGTACTCATCCTCTAGCCTTTGCTCGTGAGTCGCCGCTAGATTTAGCTTCTCTTTGCACTCATCGATGATGGCCCACATATTCCCTTCAGTCTCGCTTAACTGTTGGGATAAATTTCTTTTCGACCTAAGGCAAGCCTTTAGCTCGTCCTTCAAGATCATGCCTTTGACCCGTGATGATTCCTTTCACCTCTTCGGAGCTTGAGCTCACTATTGCTGCTCTATAAAGCCCCTCAAAACTTTGCTTTGGTCGTGTTCTTCCTTTCGGGCCTTCTTGATTTCTCGTTCCAAGGCTTCAGCGGTGGCCATATTGACGTCCCTTAGTTCATCATACTTTTTTCAAACTTTGATGGCTATGGACTTGAACTTCTCTTCGACTACCCGGGCTCTTTCAAGCTCCGCCTTTAGGGCTTGTATCTCATCACTTTCTTCCGAAGCTTTAACCTCATCGTCTCTCACAGTCTTTAGATTTGGGAGCCAATCCAATCCTTGTGTTCGGACTCTCAGCCACTTATGATAGCCGCCGATGATCCCATTACTGCTTCCCCTAAGCTCTTTGTCCTTTCTTCACGCCGCATCCCATGCCTTGCGAACTCCTTGGAGTACCCTCGCGTTGTGGTCACTGAAACCCCGTGCGATGAAAGGCGTGATGCTTTCGTCTGATGGCACTCCTCTCATGGGGTAGCCAAGCTGTCTTATGGCGAGGACAGGATTATAATTAATACAACCCCTTGTTCCCATCAAGGGAACATTTGGACATCCTTCGCATGAAGATAGAATCCTGATTCTTCCTTCCTTCTAGCGAGGGAACCAATTAACAGACGCCCCTCCATGCTAGCTAAGAGTTGGTCCCAATTCGCCTTTCCTTTTTCGACGCACGAGCGGTGACCTTGTAGCGGATAGACGGGCCTACCTTCTTGGAGAAAAAAGGTGTGAAACCAGCCACACATAGAGAGCCAGTGCACAACAAACAATTCTTGCGCTGCTCTTTTCACATCCCCAGTCGAACGTGTCATACATGGCCAAAATGGCGACGACCGGGCTTTCCTTGCCATGATGAAAGGCGAGGAAAGCGTCAATCGCTGCTAGGTCCACTAACCCTTCCATATTCGGAAAGAGGACAACTCCAAAGATCAAAAGCGCCAAGATGTCAATAAAAGAAAGCCCATTCGCCTTGATTTGCCAAGGCCTTTGCCCTTTCCTCCAAACACTTCCTTGGTACTCCGACTACCCCATTCCTGTTTTGCTTTACACGGTCCAACTCTTGTGCTGAGATTTTCACTACCTTGGCAACTCTTGTCGTGGAGGGATAGAACCCAGAGAAAAGATATGGCTTCCTTCCTCCCAGTGGGCATCCCAGGATTTCTTCAAACTCTTTCACAGTCGGCACTAGCTGGAAGTCCTCAAATGTGAAGCACCTTAGGGGCTGGTCATAATACTGGGAAAGGGATGCAATCGGTTCCATGGAGACTTCTACCCTAGCTAGGTCCCAAATGCTTACCATAGGCTTTGCGAAAGGCTTGCCGTTGAAGTTGACCCATTAATTGCCCCAACTCTCGTAAACTAGTGACCTCTAAGCTCTTGATTTTGACTTGATAGAACCTCTTTTTAAGCGAAGGCTTTTGACTTGATCCCATGTTTTACTAAAGTGAAATAAAATCTAGTGCGAATCAAAACTCCGACATCTATCATGGGTGGAATGGATGAATGCATGAAGAAATGCATATGACACAGATGCAATTTACGAATACGGGAGCCTGAGAAACTGTCTCCTTCTTAGATACAACGTCTAGGGGTAGCAAAGTGCCCCAATGTATGTATTTAAAACGGTGACACAGACCCTTCGTTGGTTTGTTTACAGAGGGGATCAAGACAGAACCCATGTGCGATGCATATGCGAAAGGCACAACACGGGAATGTACATAGTACGACAATATTCACAAACAAATATAAGCAAAAGGGTACATGACACTTATGCATGGCAGTGTGAAAAATGGCACGTAATGTGTTTGCTCCGTGCCCCTATTTAAAGGGACCTATATGGGAGGGAACTAAAAAGGCTTTTAGTGATAATTCCCAAGGTGGTCATATCTCTCTTGATGGTTTCTAGAGGTATCATCCTCTTCGAAGAACATACTGCAGCAGTAGGGACTACTAGCAACAATAAGTTTTCAAAGAGAAAAGCTCTAGATGAGGGTTCTGATGCAAACTCCATTGGAGCTTGTAGGCCTAGGATCTTCTTCATCAATGGATTCCTTTGCTTCTTGGAAGATGAATGGCAGCGGAATGGAGAAAGGGAGAGAGAGAGGAGACGCCACTTCAAGGAGAAGATGAGTCTAGAAGAAGCTCACCACCATAGGAGGCCATGGATAAGAGCTTGGAGGAAGAAGGAGATGAATGAAGGGAGAGGGAGAGAAGAGCACGAAATTTTGTGCTCTAAATGAGCTTTGAAATCTGAAGTTTAATATTCAAATCATCAAAGTTGAAAAAAATGCACACACATGACCTCTATTTATAGCCTAAGTGTCACACAAAATTGGAGGGAAATTCAAATTTCACTTGAATTTGAAATTGAATTTGTGGAGCCAAACTTGGGAGCCAAAATTTCACTAATTATGATTAGTGAATTTTAGTTATGGTTCAGCCCACTAATCCAAGATCAATTCCAAGATTCTCCACTAAGTGTGCTTAGGTGTCATGAGGCATGAAAAGCATGAAGGACATGCACAAAGTGTGACTATATGATGTGGCAATGGGGTGTAGTAAGCAAATGCTCACCTCCCCCTCTAAAATTTAATTGGATTGGGCTTCTACCAATTCAATTAAATTTATTTCCAACCACACACATCAAATATCCACTTAGTGCATGTGAAATTACAAAACTACCCCTAATACAAAAACTAGTCTAGGTGCCCTAAAATACAAGGGCTGAAAAATCCTATATTTCTAGGGTACCCTACCTACATTATGGAGCCCTAAATACAAGGCCCAAAAATAATGAAACCTTAATCTAATATTTACAAAGATAAGTGGACTCGTACTTAGCCCATGGGCCCGAAATCTACCCTAAGGCTCATAAGAACCCTAGGGCCTTCTCTTGCATCTCTGGCCCAATCTACTTGGAATTTTCTATCCAATGCCCTTGCGGGGTAGGATTGCATCAGGTTCACTGCAATCAAGCAAGTCGGAGACCTAGCATGATCACAGATTCACCTCCACTCCTTATGTTCCCACGAACCCGGGTATAGGGCCCCTGTTTTTCAACTCACCGTGTGTGCAAATAGTGTTAGTGTTTGTGTGCATCAAATGAATAAATATTTACCTCAAGCATACAAAAAATGCACTTAAAGCATCAAAGAGTTATATCTACAAGAACATAATGAAGGGAAACCAACAAAGGAGTAAGTCATGGCAAAACTTTGCACAAGATTAAATGGCCTAACTCTCTAAAAACAGTCCCCAGTGGAGTCGCCAACTGTCGCAACCTACCCTTCGACGGGAGGGCGACGCGAGACTCGCGGGATGCGTGTTCCACGAAAGGAATACGCGCAGAGTCGCCACCAACGTTTATTTGAGGAAAACGTCGGAAAAACCGGAAAAGACGCGATCTACGAATTCTTAAATGAAAGGTTCGGGAGTTGTATTTACGCACGGGGAAGGTGTTAGCACCCCACACGTCCGTCACAAGGGACGGCAGCCTTTAATCAAATGTGCAAACATGACTTTGATTTTTACGTTCCCTTTACGTTCTTATATCTTTTATGCCCTTTTTATATTTTTCTCTTTTTGTGGTCGACAAGGGTGTTTTCCCTTTGCTCCTACGTATTCCTCAATTTGTGATGAGGAAATCAGACCTACGTAGTTCTTTCAGAACAAAGTGTTGGTTAAGTTGTTTTTTATCTTTTTTGCAAGATATATTTTGATTGAACAAAAGGTCATTTAAGGTGTTGGACCATTAAACGGTCTTTTGATTTTGAAAGGAGAGAAACGTTAAGGCGTTGGACCATTAACGATCTCTTGTTTTTGAAAGGAGAGAAACATTAAGGCATTTGGACCATTAACGATCTCTTGGGGTGGTCGACAAAAGCGGGGCTTTTGCTCCTATGTATCCTCAATTGCGATGAGGAAATCAGACCTACGTAGTTCTTGCAAAAGCGGTAAAGTCACATGTTGATTTTATGCTTTTGAACGGTCCATGTTGACCGATAAAAGCAAAGAGGACCGTTTAAGGCGTTGGACCTTAAAACGGTTTTTAGTGATTTTTCGGACAAAACTTGATTTGTGAGTTGATTTTAGTCTTAGTTTCACTTTGGTTATTAATCAATTCATTCAAGGATGAGAAATCCCAAAGAGAAAACGTCCAATTGATTTTTTGCTTTATTTTACTAAAGGGGTATTTTTTATTTTTTTATTATTATATTATTATTTACCTCTTTTTTTTTGGTTTCCAACGTGGTTACGGCACGACCGATCGGTCGGAATTCATTTCAACCAAAGTTAACGGATAATACAATTCAAACGATCGGTGGAAATTTATTTTATTTTTAGGTTAAGCGAGAAATGACTTAAATAAAATGGCTTAAGCACGTCAAAAAGGGTATAAAAAGTGAATGAAACGAGAATAAAAATACATGAAACCAAATGTGGACCACCACGGGTACATAGAATGAATTGAAAAGCTTGGTTTGAGGTACTTACCCATTGAAGACTGAAGAACGATGAAGAACGAATGAAGAACGTCGAAGAACGGTCGAAAACCTTCGCGAAATCACTCACGGAAACGTTACGGAAGCGCCTCGGCTTGGATTTTCTTCACGAAAACAATTTTCCTAAGCAAATTCGAAAGAGAGAGAAGTGCCTAAGGGGCTGAACCCTTTTCTACTTCACTTCTCCCCCTATTTATAGAAAATTGGGGGAGAAGCTTGCCACCCAGCTCGCCCAGGCGAGCAGGGTTGCTTCCTCCAGAAGCAACAGCCTTCTGGAGGAATCTTCTGGAGGGCCCAAGTGGGCCAAGTTTCTATTTGCACCCCCATTTTTACTAAATACACCCCCTGCCTTTTTTGGTGATTCTTTTTTTCGTAAAGTTACGGAAACTTACGAATTTTGTAACGATACTTGTTTTCTTTCCGTAATGTTACGGAACCTTGCGGATCACATAATCATCCCCTTTTTGACTTACGGAATGTTACGGAACCTCACTAATTGTGCAACGATGCTTCCATTTGATTTCTGGTGTGTCACGGAACCTTACGGATTGTGCATCAATATTTTCTTTTGATTTCCGGCATGTCCCAGAACTTCACAAATTGCCTAATGATGGGTGCCAAGCACCTCACAAGGACCAAACAAAAGTTGCATGTCATCAAGCAAAGGTCCCCGGACGAAATTAGGGTATGACACTAACCTTGAAGAGTTGTTCCTAATACCCAATATCATCACCCCTCTAAAGTTCAAGGTGTCGGACTTTGACAAGTACAAGGGGACTACTTGCCCCAAGAATCATCTAAAGATTTATTGTCGGAAGATGGGGGCATATGCAAAAGATGAGGAACTATTGATACAAGATAGAATATATTCAAGATATAACATGGAACCTTCCCGAGTCCAAGAGTTGTTCCAAGAAAGTCTTACTGGGGCAGCTATTACCTGGTACACTAACTTGGAACCTTCCCGAGTCCATTCTTGGAATTGGATCTTGAATTAAACTTGAGAAGCACATGATCACATTGCATCATCAAAACATCAAAGTCTTTGCTTCTACAATCTCCCCCTTTTTGATGATGACAATTTAATTCCTGAAATCAAGATACAAGATAGAATATATTCAAGATATAACATTCACTCATTCCATACTCCCCCTATGTTTTGGAATTTATGATCTCTTGATTTCTAAGCTTCTAATTTCTAAGTTTCTAAGTCCTGTTTCTCTGCCCCTTTGGAAACATCAAAAATAAAATCCAAAGTACGTGGTTAGCAACACAAGGCAGAAGAATAATAATCAAATATAACTAAAGTTCACATAATCATTCATAAGTCAAAACTATATATAATCCAGTCATAAAATACTAAGTGCCAAATACTGAAATGTAACTAAAGTTCAGAGAATGATAACTTAAAAGCATAGCCAAATACACGGCTTAAAATAAAAGATAATAATAATCTAAAACTAGGAAGGTGGTGGAAGGTCGAAGCACCGAGGAAGATAACTCACATCTTCTTCAAGCTGGGTGATGCGGGTATCCATTCCTTCAAAGCGGCCATCCAAGGAATCAAAGCATTCGCCAACATAGGTGCAGAGTCCCCGTAATTCTGAAAGAACTTCATTCATAAGGGTTGATGAATCATCTCATTGAGGCGGAGGAGAGGGAGTACGCTCGTCTTGTGGAGGGTGCACATCCTTCTTCAGCCACTGTCCATCACGATCCTTACAGTAACCAAATGAAGTTACCAATGGCAAAAGATCTCTTGACTTGAACAAAAGGTTCATCATCAAGAGGAATTTGAAAATGATAGAGAAAAAGTGTGACCAATTGAGGATACGGAAGAGGTGCATTGGCCCGTAATGCCTTATGCATTTGGTACTGAACCAAGTGAGCCCAATCGATCTAACGACCGGTAAGGAAAGTTCACATCAAAATCAAGTCCTCCTCAGAGGCTTGAGCCAGATTAGAATAATGAGGAAGCAAAATTCTAACTATGATATAGTGCATAATACGACAATCAAAGGTTAATGATTCGGCCAGCAATCTACCGGTCATATCGGCCTGGTCATTATAGACCATATAGCGAGCATCATGACTAGAATAGTCGAACTTCCAGTCATCAACAATAGTGCCCTCAAAAGGTGCACCTTGACTGGGTAATTTAGTTAATAAAAAGAATAGAGATTGATCAATGATCATAGAAATACCATGCACCTCAGAGCGAATCGTACCATCCTGAATTTTTAAATTAGTGTAAAAGACTCTAACTAGTTCAGGATAATAAGGCAATTTTAAGGACATAAAATCAACTAATCCAGAATTTTGAAACACTTGATAGCAGTCAAATGTCTCATCATTGAAGAAGTCTATGTCTAAGAACTTAGGGTCTAAGATGATCCTAGAAGAAAATTGAAAAGTGTACCGTAGATGTTGATCATCTGAAGAAAATAGAGTAGATGATCATGGAGATGACAAGGAAGGGGGAAGTGGTGTTGTGGGTGCTTCAGATGGTCCGTGGTGTCGATGGGCAGCAGTGGCGGTGGAAGTCAATGAGCCCTTTCGCTTTTTCGATGATTCATCCATTTGATGAAGTTTTTGCAGATTTCAATCGGTTGAATCAAAGGAGGATTGAAAATGATGAAGTTTGGGCTTTAAGGGACGTCATTTGGTTAAGAATTGAGGGAGTTATGAAGATTTGAAGAATTTGGGAGAAGGGTGTCGTGAAGGTCTAGAATGTCACAGTCTGTAGCAGCTGAGGCACGATATATATAGAGGATGTCATGTTGTAATCGATTAAAAAGGCTTGGTAATCGATTACAAGAGTACTTAGCCTTCTGGTAATTGATTACAGGATGTTGTAATCGATTACAGACTATCTGTTCTTGTGTAATCGATTACACGTAATGGTAATCGATTACCAAAACACTAACTAGGCTTTTTCCTCTAAGAATTATCTATGTCTATGATAAAAACATCTAACTATATCAATCATCAACATTGATACTTATTTAATTCAATCAAACAAGCATCAATTACACAATAACACACCAATCAAACATAATCAAAGTCTTAGAATCAAATACATTCAATCAATCATCAAACATAAATATTTCAATCAACCAATCAATCCTTATTTATCCAAATCACTAATATCCAAGAGTCCTAATTCTCTTCTAATGGAAAAGAATGTTTCTTTGGGGAGATGTTTTGTAAAGATATCAGCAAACTGATTCTTTCTATCAACAAATTCTAGCACACAATCTCCCTTTAGAACATGATCTCTTAGAAAATGGTGCCTAATTTCTATATGCTTGGTTCTAGAATGTTGAGCTGGATTTTTGGAAAGATTGATTGCACTTGTATTATCACACCTAATAGGTATATGGTCAAGAAAGATTCCATAATCAGAGAGTTATTGCTTCATCCATAAAATCTGTGCACAACAACTGTCGGCATAAATATATTCCGCTTTTGTAGTAGATAAAGCAACACTATTTTGTTTCTTACTATGCCAAGAGACTAGAGCGGATCCAATGAATTGACAAGTTCCACTTGTTCTCTTTCTATTTGTTTTAGAACCGGCAAAGTCTGAATCAGAGTATCCTATTAAGGTGCATGTGGAATTTCTAGGATACCATAAACCTATATTCATAGTGCCTATTAAATATCTTATGATTCTTTTAACGGAACTAAGATGTGATTGTTTGGGATTTGATTGAAATCTAGCGCACATACACACACTAAACATTATATCAGGTCTGCTAGCAGATAAATAAAGAAGAGATCTGATCATACCTCGATATTGCTTAACATCTATTGACTGACCAGTTTCATCTTTATCTAAATAACAAGCAGTGCTCATTGGTGTAGCCATGTGCTTAGCATTTTCCATGCCGAATCTGTGAATTAACTCTCTGCAGCACTTGGATTGATTGACAAAAATACCAGCCTTGGTTTGTTTAATTTGTAATCCAAGAAACAAATTAAGTTCTCCCATCATTGACAATTCAAACTCACTTTGCATGTCATGAGAGAATTCCTTGCATAATAATTCATTAGTAGATCTAAAAATAATATCATCAACATAAATTTGAACCAGTAAAATGTCATGTGATTTTCTATTTATGAAAAGGGTAGTATCTACCTTGCCTCTAGAGAAATCCTTTTCTAAAAGGAACTTACTCAGACGCTCATACCAAGCTCTAGGGGCTTGCTTTAAGCCATATAAAGCCTTTTTTTTAATTTAAAAACATGATTAGGCTTGTCTGAATTTTCAAATCTAGGAGGTTGATCTACATATACTTCCTCTTGAATAAAGCCATTTAAGAATGAACTTTTTACATCCATTTGATAAAGCTTAATATTCATTATGGATGCATAGGCTAATAGCATTTTGATTGCTTCTAATCTAGCAACTGGAGCATATGTCTCCTCATAATCTATTCCCTCTTCTTGATTATATCCTTTGGCGACTAATCTAGCTTTATTCCTTATAACTATGCCATTTTCATCTAATTTATTTCTAAACACCCATTTTGTTCCAATGATTGGGTAGTTTTCAGGTTTCTCAACTAACTTCCAAACATTATTTCTTTCAAATTGGTTTAGTTCTTCCTGCATAGCTATTATCCAATTTTCATCTATTATGGTTTCATTTAAATTTTTAGGTTCAATCATAGATACAAAAGCCATGTTATTGCACAAACCTTTGAGAGAGTGTCTAGTTGTTACCCCTTTTGAGATATCACCAATAATGTTGTCAAGGGGATGATCTCTTGGAGTTTTCCACTCTCTTGGAAGATCATTATTAGTTTTGACTTCTACTGGAGGATCTTCATTGCTTCCTTCTTCTTTTCCTTCAGAATCTTGTCCTTGAATGTGCATTTGTTCTAAAGATTCTGCAATATCATTTAAAATATCCTTTCTTGGAGAAATAGCATTAGACTCATCAAAGGAAACATGAATTGATTCTTCAATTGTCATTGTTCTCTTATTATATATTCTATAAGCTTTACTATGCAAAGAATATCCAAGGAAAATTCCTTCATCTGACTTAGCATCAAACTTTCCTAAGTTTTCTTTTCCATTGTTTAATAAAAAACATTTACAACCAAAAACATGAAGATGTGAGATGTTTGGTTTTCTACCATTGAATAGTTCATATGGGATTTTCTTTAAAATAGATCTTATTAAAGCCCTATTCATGATATAGCATGTAGTATTAATGGCTTCAGCCCAAAAATATTTTGGAAGAGGAGTATCATTTAATAAGGTTTTAGCAATTTCTTCCAAAGACCTATTTTTCCTTTCAACAACTCCATTTTGTAGAGGGGTTCTAGGTGCATAAAAGTTATGTTCAATGCCATGCTTTTCACAAAATAAATCAAATTCTTTATTTTCAAACTCACCCCAATGATCACTCCTAATAGATATAATTTTGAGATTTTTCTTATTTTGAATAAATTTTGCAAGTTTCTTAAATGCTTGAAATGCATCATTCTTATGAGTGATAAATAGTGTCGAAGTATATCTAGAATAATCATCAACAATGACAAGTGCATAATAGCTTCCACCAAAACTCATAATTCTAGAAGGACCAAACAAATCCATATGTAACATTTGTAATGGTTGAGTAGTTGAAACAATGTTTTTGGATTTGAATGAAACTTCAGTTTGTTTTCCCTTTTGACATGCATCACACAGTCTATCTTTTTCAAATTTCAATTTAGGCAAACCAACAACTAAATCTTTTGAAATTAATTTATTTAAGTGTTCCATGTTTATGTGAGCAATACGTTTATGCCATAGCCATGGATCATCATCTTTGCTAAGAAAACATTTATCATTATCTAATTTTTGGCTTAAGTCTATCATATAAACATTGTTGACTCTATACCCTATATGCTTTATATTAGTATCATGTTTATGTTCAATGAGACATTTTTTAGAATCAAATGATACTAGATAACCTTTATCACACAATTGACTAACACTAAGCAAGTTGTGCTTAAAGCCTTCAACAAGTAGAATATTTTCAATGGAGTTTGAAGAATCCGTACCAATTTTTCCGACTCCAAGAATTCTACCTTTGTTGTTGTCACCATAAGTAACATGCCCGCTTTTCTTGGGAGAGATATGTGTGAACTTTGATGAATCTCCCGTCATATGTTTTGAACAACCACTATCTATGTACCATTTCTTCTTCAAAGATACCTACATGATCAACTTTGTGACTTAGGTACCCAAACTTTATTGGGTCCTTGTGTGTTAGTGTGAACTAAAGATCCTTTTGGGACCCATATCATTTTGATATTGTTACAATTTTTCTTAAACTAACATGTAGATGTGCCATGCCCTTTTCTTCCACAATAAAAACAAGTGATGAAAGGAGAATTATATTTTTGTGTGGAAGCAAAGAAATTTTTGTAAAATTTTTGTTGTTTTTCAGGTTTATATCCTATTCCTACCTTATCAAAGACACATCTTTGTTTTCCTAAAATGACATCTAGGTTATTTTTACCAATAGAGAATTTAGCAAGTGAGTTTTTCAAATCTTTAATTTCTTTTCCATACTTGCTACAATAGTTACATGAATTAGATATTACTTTTTCATCAGGAATAGTAGAGACATAAACGTTATCATTTGATTTAGGAATTGAAACTTCAGTTTTAAGATGATCTAATTCTTTATTTAATTTTGAAATTTCATTTTCTAAATCTGAAATTGTTTTCTTAGAAGATGAAACTAACTTTGCAAGTTTGATTGATTCTCTATGCAAATCAGCAAATGCATCTTGTAATTCATCAAAAGAAATGGATAAGTTGTTATTTGAAGATGTTACCTCTTCATCGCTTTCATAAATTTTAGCCATTAGACACAGGTTTATCTCTTCATTTTCTGAATCCTCAGATGATTCCATATCATTGTCATCCCATGTGATGTAGGCCTTCTTCATCTTCTTTTCACTAAAATTTTTCTTTTCAGATTTCTCCATTCTTTTCTTGAAGATCAGGCAATCAACCCTCAGATGTCTAGGTTGATTGCATTCAAAGCATTTTGGAGTAGAGGATGAATCTTCTGTCCTTCTTTAGGTTTAAAGTTTGGTCTCCTTTGATTTCCTCTGATTCTCAGAAACTTGTTGAACCTTTTAACAAAAAGGCTAAGATCATCATCTTCATTCAAATCATCTTCCTTATCCCTTTCTTCTTGGATTGAAGATGAAGCTTTAAGAGAAATTCCCTTCTTTTTCTTATCATTTTCTTCGTGTTGATTTAATCTCAACAGTTCCATTTTGTGTTCTTGTAACTTTCCAAATAATGTAGCAAGAGACATGTTAGATAAATCCCATGATTCAGTAATGGTTGTTACCTTAGGTTGTCATTCTCTACTTAAACATCTCAATACTTTATTTATGAGATCTTCATTTTGAAAATTTTTCCCTAAAGATGCAAGATGATTTACTATGTGTGTGAACCTCTTTTGTATGTCTTGTATACTTTCATTTGCATTCATCCTAAATAGTTCATATTCATGAGTTAATGTGTTTATCCTAGATCTTTTAACATTTGTTGTGGCTTCATGTGTTACTTGTAATGTATCCCACATTTCTTTTGCAATTTTACAATTTGAGACTCTAAAATATTCATTCATGCCTAATGCAGAAGTGATTATACTTTTGGCCTTTAAATTGTATTGAACCTTTCTTCTTTCATCACCATTCCATTTTTCTCTTGGTTTTTCTATAGTTTCATTTCCCACTACCTTTGTAGGAATAAAGGGACCAACTTCAATGGCTTCCCATATATTTGAATCCCTGGCTTCAATAAGAATCTGTATTCGGGTTTTCCAATAGTGATAACCCTTGTCAATGAACATAAGAGGCCTATTAATAGAATTTCCCTCAGGAAATGAAAAGTTGGATGAGGCCATATCTATTCTTGAAGTTTTTAAACTTTATACAAGAATCCTGCTCTGATACCACTTGTTAGACAAGTGGCCTCAGATATCTTAAGAAGGGGGAGGGTTGAATTAAGATATCACAAACTTTTTCCTAATTAAAACTTCTATTTTGATTTTAACCCAAATCCCAAGATTATTTTCAAAATGAACTCCTAAATAATCATGCAAATTAAACTTACTGAATAGAAGTAATAATCAATAATCAATAAAAGAGTTTAAGGGAAGAAAGAATGCAAACTCAGATTTATACTGGTTCGGCCACACCCTTGTGCCTACGTCCAGTCCCCAAGTAACCCGCTTGAGAGTTCCACTATCTTGCAAAATCCCTTTACAAGTTCTGAACCACACAAGGACAACGCTTCCTTTGTGATCATATTGCTTTACAACAAGAGACCCTCAGTCTCTTAATCCCTTTTCAGAAATAAGATGAAGAGAAGAAGAAATCTCTCTTCAAAGATATAGATTGAACAATGGAGCACTCAATATAATTCCTTATTGAATTGCAAGTGTATTGGTCAAGGAATTTTTTAAGAGGATAAGATAATTTTGCTTTTGAGAGGATAAGACATTTTTGTTCTGAAAAACTCTAAGAAAATTCGTGTTCCAAGTCACATATATATAGACCTTTGATGGCCATTCAAAAACCATTTAAACAGATGTGACTCTTGGAAATAATTTTTTGAGAATCTCCTTTGGTAATCGATTACAAGACTTGTGTAATCGATTACATGCTTTAAAATTTGAATTAAAACATTCAATAACTGTTGGTAATCGATTACCATCCATGTGTAATCGATTACACAATGTAAAATTTGAATTCAACTTTCTAATGATTGTTATAAATCATTTTGGTCATTGGTAATCGATTACCAGAGAGTAAATCTCTTGTAAAAACATTTTAGTTTAAATTCATTGGCCAAACCTCTTGTTGTTTCAACTTGGAATTCCCTTCCTAAGTTTCTAGAGATTTTCTTGATGATGTATCTTGAATTTCTTGGACTCTTGTCCTGAATTAAACTTGAGAAGCGCATGATCACATTGCATCATCAAAACATCAAAGTCTTTGCTTCTACATGCTCTAGGCTCAAGTTTCCCTTGGTTTGGTTCATGAATATGTACAAAAACAGTGCACCCAAATATTTTAAGAGGTAGAGTACATGAGAGCCTGTTATTTGGAAAAGCACTTGTGAAAACATCTAATGGAGTTTTGAAATTAAAGATTTTGCTGGGCATTCTATTTATCAAATATGTTCCAGTGAGAATTGTTTCACCCCAAAGATATTTTGGTGCCTTATTTTGAAAAAATAATGCCCTAGCTACTTCAAGAAGGTGTCTATTTTTCCGTTCAGCCACTCCATTTTGTTGTGGAGTGTCAACACAAGAGCTTTGATGAATTGTGCCATTTTCAAGAAAGAAATTGCTTAAGTGCTTGTTAAAATATTCCCTTCCATTTTCACTACGGAAAACTTTTATTTTCATTTGAAATTGTGTTTGTATCATTTGAAAAAAAGTTTGGAATATGCTTTCAACCTCATATCTTGTTTTCATCAAGTAAACCCATGTTATCCAAGTATGATCATCTATGAAGGTTATAAACCATCTTTTTCCATTTGGTGTAGGCTCCCGACAAGGCCCCCAAACGTCACTATGAATTAAGGTGAATAGACTAGATTGTTTACAATCCTTAGGGGAATAAGAGGACCGATGATGTTTTGCAAATTGAAAAATTTCACAAGAAAACAAATTTGGATTTTTATTTTTAAAGAAGTCAGGAAATAAATGCTTCGAATACAAAAAATTGGGGTGACCTAGCCGATAATGCCATAGCATTATTTCTTGATCTTCACGAATCAAAATTGAATTGAGACAATTTTTCTGGAGTTTCTCCTTAGGACCATACTCATCTTCAAAGAGATAGAGACCATCAACCTCCTTAGAACTGCCAATCATCCTCCCCGAACTCAACTCCTGAAATTTACATGTAGAAGAATAAAAAATAGCCAAACAATTTAAGTCCTGTGTTAATTTACTTATAGACAACAAATTACATGATAAATTTAGAACATTAAGGACATTGTGAAGGGTTAAAGTTTTAGATACAGGAATAGAACCAACACTGGCTATAGTAGAAAAGGTACCATCAGCTATTTTGACCTTTTTGTGACATGCACAAGGACTATATGTGGAAAACAATTTTGAATAGTTTGTCATATGGTTAGAGGCTCCAAAATCGATGATCCATGGAGCTTTGGAATCAGGTTTGGAACTTAGGAGAGCAGTAGAGAAAGAGATACCTTTTTTAGTCAAAGAACAGGATGGAGTCACTGACATTTTTGTGGTAAAGAGTTTATACAGGTGATCTAGTTGTTCCTTAGTGAACGGAGATGACTCGGAGTTGCCTTTCTGCTCCACATTTTCAACATTTGAGGTTTGGAAAGCCCGACCCTCTCCAGTTGGTTTCTTTTTTGAGTTGGGTGGTTTTCCATGGAGTTTCCAGCAGGTTTCCTTAGTGTGCCATGGTCTTATACAATTATCACATCAAGGTCGCTTCTTTTTTTCTCCTTCTGGTTCGTGTCCCCTTGCAACCAGGGCTGAACTTTCAGCTTCTTCATCCTTGTACCATCAGAGTTTCACAACATGATTTTCCTCTTAGATTCCTCCCACCTAACTTCAGAGAACACTTCTCGCATTGACGGTAGTGGTTTTCTACCCAAAATTCTGCCACTCACCTCATCCAGTTCTTGATTTAAGCCTGCTAAAAACATGTAAACTCTATCATTCTCTTCTCTCTTCTTGAACTTGGTTGCATCATTGGGATTTTCCCAATCATCCTCATAGAACTGGTCCAGCTCCTCCCAGAGAGTAACCATGAGATTGTAAAAGGTTGTGACATCCTTCTCTCCTTGTTTGGACTACCACAGTTGAGTCTTAAGTTCATAAATCTGAGAAGAGTTTTCTAGATCAGAATAGCAATCGCGTACAGCCTCCCACACATCTTTCGTAGTTGGGAGGAATAAGTATGGCTTCCTAATGGAAGAGTCCATTGAGTTGATCAGTCATGCGATGATTAGTGAATTTTCTTACTTCCATCTTGAGAGAGAGGGGTCGGTCACTCCTGGTTGAGAGGTGTCTCCTATCAAGTAGCCCAACTTTCCCTTGCCATCAAGGGCCAGTTTCACGAATTGAGCCCATTCAACATAATTTTTACCATTCAACTTTTGAATCACAAGTTGTAAATTGGTACCCATGGACAGAGAATCGGATATGATAGGGGATGATACAGTTTCATTACCACTAGAATTTGTAGAAGTGGTGGAGGAATTTTCTCCAGTCGCAGCATTTTTTTCCATGGCGAGATACCACAAGATCAGAGTTGAAGCTCTGATACCATGTGATTTTAGGGATTGCTGGGGAGAAAAACAATAGGTGAGGAAGAATAATTCTTATATATTATTCAGGAATAAAAGATTTACATATATAGGCAAGACTGTCAATTACATAATAAATAGAGAAAGAAAATTAAATAAAAAGGGATAAGATCAAATAAGAGAGATTTGATTCTGACCCAAAATAATAATCAAATCAGATCAAATCATAATAATCTGATCTTGATCCTAATTATTCAATCTTCTAAAAAATTAATTCCAAAAATAAACATCAAGCTATCTAATTAATTCTTAATATAAACATACAGCGGTCAACATCATATATTTAACAAAATCGTCTACTTGAAAGAAAGATAAAATTCTCGAGTTTAGGAGGGTTTTTTTTTGTTTTTGTTTTTTTATCGGTAGTCTAGGAGCCTAGAAGGATTTACTTTTTACTATAAGAGGGTTGAGAAAACAACCTTGGAATTCTCCCAAATTTAACCACGAAACCATGTGAAATTTTAATATGAAACAAAACCGTGATAGGAAACTAGATGTGGTATGGATAATCAAGCTTGCTCGATCAATTTCTGAATTCATGCATAAGATACTGACATTTTTTTCCTAAACATTTCTAAGAACGAATAAGAAACTGAAAGATATGGTATCGATAATCAATTTATCTTAATGATAAAGTCTAGGAGAATATAAAGAATTTAGTCTGGTATTTCTTTTTACCTATTTAATATTTCTAAATATTATGAGTTCTCCATTTAGTTTTCTATTCTTCAGAGACATGTAAACACAATAAATAAAAGACTTGCCAAAGCCAAAATCATATTTCAACTATAAATAAACAAGAGTTGCGAACACGCGTGTAGATAAATTGACCACTAATTCTGGTTCGAAGACCACTAAATAAATTGACGAGTCCACTAATTAAGGAGTGTCTAATCGTCTAGGGAGTATAATGTATAGTATGTTTTTCAAAATTATTCCACGGTTTCAACTTACCTTGCCTTTAAATGAACAAAAAAAACTTAGCTTGCCTTTTTACCTCAATCCCTTCATCAGTCATTTTCTTTCAAAACTTACCATGCTAGGATTCAAGCTTGCTCTATCAGAAGTCTAAATCATCTCGAATCATTGTAATTCGCTTATTAAGGATGCATCAAATGGATGAAAGGAACATTTTTAATTCAATCAGCTTTGATTGCCGAGGTGCTTCATACAAAAAACTATTCATAAAAATGGTATACTGTACATATATTCATAACTCAGCAAACTCTAACAACAGGTTTTAGCCATATTTGACAATCATCTACAACCTTTCATCAAGTACGAAGAAGGGCTTGAGAAGCTCATAGCTGAGGATTTGCTGTTATCACCCCTGCCTGGTGTTTCACATTCACTAAAGTCAAGTGTTCGTCGCTCTATCTGCAAACAAAAAATTCCAGTCAACCATAAAGAAACCACGGAAAAAATTAAAGTCATTTAGTTCGAGGAAAATGTTTTCTATTTTCATTTTTTGGAATGACAAAAATGTCATGTTTTTTTAATTTTCGCTTTTGTTTGCATAGAGAACAGTAAAAACAGAAAACAATAAAAAAAAATTCAGTGCTTTCTAAAACAGTGACATTTCTATAATTAAAAGTGAAAATAGAAAATAGAAACAGAACATTTTCTCAAACCTATTTATCTGGAATCATCTATGTAGTTAAGTGAAAATGCAAAATATAGAATTGTCTTACTCTTTCAAATATAGGGATTCTCTCTTGCATGATCACAGGAGAGAGACACAAAACAAAATCACTTCCAACTTTTCCAGATATAGAATTGTCTTACTCTTTCAAATAGATTTTTGTTACGTAAAATTAAAAAAGCCAACTATAATGCATAAGGGGATCATTAAATCCTGCTTTACCAAAGCATTTGAAGCCAACTGAGAATGGTTCCCAGGCTGATTGGCAGGGTAATTATTTTCATGGTCCCTATCCTTGTCGTTTTCAGATGCATCTTTCGGTAATGCCTTAGGAGTTCCATTTGCTAGAATCTCCTGAGCATTGGCATATGTGGCAGCAGTTTGATCACTGACCTGTTTCAACCACCCGAGAGCATCATAGCTTCTATCACCTGGACTCATAAAATACCCAAAATCCTGTAAAAATGTTCACAGATTTTAGCACAGCGAAAAACTGAAACCGTTTGCAAGATCAAAAAAGTAGTTATTCAACAAAACCTACAGTACCTCAATTAGAATTTCGGTATCAAGTCTGGGGCTAGATAGAAAAGTGTTGAAGAACCAAGGGGATTTCCATGCAGAAGGTGTTCCACCGAAGCTACCATCAAACGAACAAGCAAGACAGTCAATTGCAGTGAGAGAATAACTTAAGAAAATGCAAAAAAATTCCAAGATGCAAAAGAAGAAGAAGAAGAAATGTAAAGAATTTTACATGCTACTTGTTTCAAAACCACCATCTCTTCTGGTTTGTTCCCCAGAATTGTCTCCTGGAGCTTGTACACGAGTAACAGCAACTGAAAGTCCTTCATGCTCCTTAGCACGAACACAAGGAGAACAAGAATTAACCCTTGGGCATGGACTTTTGGAAGATAATTTCAAATGGCCACTCTGATTTGAAGCTGCTTCCAAGGACTTGTTCAAGCTTTTTGGAGTTTTAGCACTTGAATCCAGACCTCTGTCTGAATTTAAACCAACTTGATCAGGAGAAGACAGTGACAGGTCATTCACATCATGTTCAACCAAAACTCCAGATTGTTGTTGCTCCTGATAAATAGAATAAAGCAGAAAGTAATTTATCAATGAAAAGAGTAAATATTTATAAATTACAAATTATAATTAATTACGCCAACAAAAGGTGAAGAAGAGAACCGAGAACTTACAATCCCAGCAGCTGCATTAATCTTCATTTTAGAATCAAGAGGTTGTTGCTTGACATTATGCTGAGAATTACCATCAACAGTACCTTTCTGAGAGTTCTTTTCATCCAAAATTGCAGATTTAATTGGCTCCAATACTTGTTCCCCTTTATAAGTTTGTCCACAATTTTCTTTATTATCATCATCAACAGATGCCCTGCTGTTCTGTGTTTGCAATGAAGATGAAGGCATATCTGCTTTTCGAGTCTCATTGTCACCAAATGTGACATCCAAACTGGAAAAGTTTCTGGTAAACATAGAAGATGTTATGTCAGTCTCAAGTTTCTTATCCATTCTTTTATCTGAGAGTGGTGACAACAAATCTCGGGATCTTTTCTTTAATATGGATGGTGTACCTGTAAAAGTTTTAGCAGCACTTTTTAACAATGCATCTGGATTATCATCACGAGAGGGCGAGTCCCACAACCTGAAAGGAGTAAGACAGTTCATAGATGACATCATAAACTGGCGGATACCCAAGGGACTAAACTCTTGCTGCATATCACTCCCAGATTGTACAAGATCACAGCTGAAGAAAGGAATATCCAAACTTGGAAAGCGGGGAGGTTCATAACATAGAGATCCTGAGTCCTCCTTTTCTGTATGCACATTTGTTTTTTCCATTACTGCACTACCTATACCATCAACACAAGGAGAACAGGATATGTCGTTCAGATAAGTGAAGTTAGCAGATGCTCTGGAGACAAAGTGGTGATCCTCCGTCACAAATAATTGATTGCTGTTGGCACTAGGGCCCAACCTATCATCTCTAATGGAAAGTACTGGAGGGACAGATTGGGAGGATGAAATTCCTTTATAATTATTAGAACACTGAGGACAAGTTAGCTTTGCAGTTGAGGTTCCACCAGTTTCGGATATCTGGATATTACAAGATCGACAAAATGAACAGTATCCAGAAAATTCAGCTATATCTTCACTTTTATTATAATCTACAGGAGGAAAACACCCATCATTCATTGCGTCTGAAAACAGGACTCTACAACATTCATCATCAGATATCAACATGTGCTCTGGTTTTAGAGAATCCATAGATGCAGTTCCCATGGACGTTGAAACACCTAACTCCACTGAAGTCGGAAATGGAACATTCACCATGTCACAGATTTCACTAGGAGCTATAAAATCTCTTTGCAACTCCGACGATTCCTGCCCCAAGACCATTGATGAAACATTGGGTGAGGATTGAAAATTGAATTGACAATCCCCACAAATGGAATTTCCAGGTTCATGTGACTGTTGCTCAACAAATTGAGAAGTGCAAGCCTCTTGGTGAGCAATTTCTGGGATGCATATAGAAACATCATCATTTGATACGTAATATGGCTCTGAACAAGATACTTGATTCGGACAATGATCCTTTCCAAGACTACATTCTTCATTTTTCCTATATGCCTCTCCAGTTTGTAAGTCAGCACTGCTAGTCCCTGTAGCAGATGGAAAGTAAACAGCATTAGCTGAACCTTGGCTGTAATCTGAAATTTCCTCTCCTTCAGTCCACTTGGAACCATTATCATCTCCACTACACTGCAATCTTATTGGTTGATTCAAATTTCCAGCATGAGGAGGTATAGATTCGAACTGAGTAAGCAGACCTGATGCCAAATAAGAATCCAATTTCTTTTTGACAGAACTGTTCCAGTGATTTTTAATAGCATTGTCTGTCCTGTTTCAACAAAAGCACTAGTACGTCACAACTTTACAGAGACGATTAAGAATGAACTAAAATTGCACATGAGAAAACCAGGCGCACTGATGCTATAATTTGGATCCTCAACCAGTTACTACAGATATCCTTTGGGAGAAAATAAGATAAGAACTAACTGAAAAAGTGTAATTTAAATTTGTATTGTCTTTCTCATACCATAACCTACAATACTTTCTTTGGGTATCCAAATCCCCGGTGAAAGCCTTAACATCAATAAAATAGAATTACAACTCAACATGGAAGTGGCTTGACAGCATGTTCTCTCTTTAATAGAAAAATAAATTAATATGTAGATACCTTCCAGGAATGACCTTTGACAATTCGGCCCATTTGTTCCCAAAAATCTGATGATAATGTATTAAAGCCAACTCCTCTTCCCGAGTCCATGCTTCCTTTTTAATAGTAGGATCAAGATGATTAACCCACCTAACAAGATTTTACAAATGATATTAGTCAAAATAAACATCAACAATAACAAAAATAAAATGTCCCAATAGATAAGGTCGGCTACATAGATCCGACATGTCATTCGGATCAGTTAAAAACCAAATGAAAATGAACATCATCCCTTCAAAATTACTTCAAGAAGATAGACACTCCAACATGAATTAGGAATGAGGACTAGTTGAGAATTATTGGTTTAGGGCGGGGTTAGATTAGGGACAAAAGAAAAGAGAGAAGATGGCTGGCTCAACCTGACAAAACTAAAGATATTATAGACCAAAGCACTAACCCTTTTATATTAGCACTGAACTCTTGATCAAATAAAGATATTATGAAAAATATTCCTTAGTATAAAATACTCTATTATTTATATATTAAAATGAGCATCAACAACAACAGTAGTCTTCTTATCCTAGATTCTTAAAAATATTCTTAACTTCAGATTCCTACACACTTGCAAACCTCAATAGGGATACCATCTAGTCCAATCATTTCACCATTATCCATCCTCTTAAGGACCTGTTTTACCACTCCAATCTGAATTCTAAGGTGATAAGCCAAATTCTTCTTGTCCTCCTGCGTTTCTAGTCCTTCCCTATTACAACTCGATCCTTGTCCATCATCAAAATGCTTATAGAAAAAAGCCTTACATCTCCTTTTTATATCTTGATTTGTGACCAAAACTTTCCGTTCTTCATCCTTATTCCTTAATACATCTTACTTGATTCAAATCTCCCATTTTTCATTCTTTATTTTTGGCATGCTTATACATCTTATTCAAGATCTTTGTAAAACTCTTTAAAATATTTATATCATGCTTCATTCATAACTCATCTCATTTCTCGCATTTCATGCCTTGACCATTTTTTAGCATTTTTTGTTTCTTACCTTGTCCTTAATACTTTCATTCAACCACCAAGATTTCTTATATCTTAGCCCAAAGCTCCAAAGACTGCTCTAGAAACCTTCCTAATCTTTTAAGACATCTCATCACAAATAAGGTTAGCATTAACTTGTAAATTCCAATTACCTTCCTCCAATAATTTCATCTTAAAACTCAAATGTTTATCTCCCTTGATTCTTGAAATTGTAACTTGTTGGTTTTTCTGTTTATGCCTTTTGAATGAAAATGAATCTCATTCCTCGAAAATTACCTCAAGAAGATAGGCCCTCCAGTATGATTTATGGATGAAGCTTGTTGAGAATTATAATTTTAGGGTTAGGGAAGAAAGAAAAGAGAGACGATGGCTCAGGCTGATAAACTGGAATTATTATTGATAGATAAAATGTGATACACAAAACCAAAGTACTAATCCTTTTATATTAGTACTAGACTCTTAATGAAAATATTTTCTAGATATTCAAAAACTATCCCCACAAAGCTAAAGCTTACTGAGCTGAAAACGTCTCAAATAGGGGAGGGAATAGGCCACGTCAGGCCAAGCTTTAAAAGACCTGAGCCTAACCTACGATAAATTTTTTAGGCCTGAGCCTGGCCTATGGCCTATCAAAGGTTTTTATTTTGGCTCGTACTGGCCTTTTTAAAAGCCTAGTCTGGCCTGATAGCCTTTTTAAAAGTCTTTTTCACATTAAATCTTTAATATTCTAGAGTAGGAACGTAATAGAAAGTTAAAGTAAAAGGAAACGTTGACAGGAATAGGTAAGTTAATAAAAATAATGCGGAATATAAAGGGACACATGATTCACACCTAAATTGTAATTAAAGTCTTACTTGATTATAGGAATAGAAGTTATGGAGCAGTAATGTATAATCAAAGTGTGCTAGTTTCAAAAAAAAATTAATTATACCAAAAAAATAATATAAGTATATATTGGTACCCAAAAAATAATATATATATATATATATATATAGGTTGGCCTATCAGGTTTATAAGGCTTTTTAATAAGTTTAAGCCTGGTCTATTTAATTTAATAGGTTTTTAAAAAAGCCTAAGCCTAACATTTTAATTAAATAGGTCAGTTCAGACCAGGCTTTATGTAGGTCAGGTCGTAGGCCCCTGTAGGTCGGCCTAGCCTATTCTAACCCCTAGTCTCAAAGATAAACATTTTTAAAAAGGTAACTCAGCAGGGTGGTTGGAATGATCATCAGCCTGAAGAGCTTGTTTGAATGGTACTGCAAGAGGTTTGAACCTACAGCTTATGAGGAGCAAGTCATCTTGTCTAAGGATAAAGGGCCCACAAGTCCAAGTATTCAAGGGAGTCCAAGAGGTATTTGGTACAGTAATATAGGTATTGAGAAAAGGACAATGATGTAAACTTAACAACTAGTTACATACATAAAATACTCTATAAGATATAGTAAATGAAGATATTTTCTAGATATTCTAGCATTGAGAATAAAATGATCCAAGGAGAAAAAATTATTTGTAATCAAACTTCAATGAGTACATGAAAGAATTAAAAGAAATCCAATCCAATAACCATACCTTTCTCGACATTGCTTACCAATACGTCCAGGTAAATGTTGTGCAATAGTTGACCACTTTTTAGGCCCATGTTTCTTCACCAATTCAATAATTATTTCATCTTCCTGTTTATATTTGGATTAAACAAGCATATTAATAGTAGATATCTAGCTAGAAAGTTGATAAGAATGGAGGCAACAATGATTGAATTCTAGACAATATGATCAAATAGGTCCTAATACCATGTTGATAATTATCCATTTAGGGCTAAGAAAAGAAGGTAAAGGGGAAAAGAATAACTTCAATATGTAGAAATAAAATTAGCACAAAAAGAAATGGAAAGAAGAGATTACCTCTTTAGACCATGGACCTTTAACAAGTTCAGGATTTAAAACTTTCTGCCACCTATGTAGGCATTGCACATCAGTTCTATCCTTGAAACATTCCGCTACAAACACACATATTTGGAAATTAGACAGGCAAACACAAAACATTATGAAAAAACTTAGATAAGCTAAAAATGCTTAAGACGGTTACCAAGCACAACAATGAACCCACATAAGAGATGAGCTAAATAAATGACACACACGGACGGTAGAATTACAAATTGGTTTAGGATTAGGAAAGAGTTGACATTAGAAACTTACCAAGGAAAATAGAGAGAATCCCTCCCAGGACAATACATAGGTTTTCATTTCATTTAAATTAACTCAAAAATGACTAATTGAAGAAAGCTCATTTCAGGTATGTAAATCAAGTATTGGAGACATGCAAAGTGATTTAAGCACACACTTTATGCTAGTGGCAGTAAGTCATGAATAATTATATGTACAATGAATAAGTACAAATTGAAATCAATATATTACCAATTTTTTTCCAATTTTTTCCTTTAAATCTCTCAACAGCGTTCTGTAAGATATCATCCTGCAGGACAAAAAATAACATGACTTACACTTTTATTTTATGTATAATTAACATTAAAGTTTATAATCTTCAAAATTAAAAGGAAAAAGAAAAGAAAACATTACCAACCAAGCTATAGAGGGATAAACTTAGTTACATATTTTCTAGCATAAGTAAATCATCGTTACCAAAACTTAAGAAAAACCAATTATATTAAATTATCCCAAAAATTACCTCCTCTGATGTCCATTGCCCCTTTGTAGAACGCCTTGTAGGGCCAGTAGTCCTCCTACAAATAGATATTTTATTGTTAGCAAAAACTCACTTAACCTCATCATTAGTGTCTCAAAGAAGAAAAAACCTAGTGCATTTACCAACTTAATTGAACATTTTCAATTCAATAGAAAGGACAGTATAAAATAGGCAGGAAGGTAAAACTAGAATTTTGAAAGTATTTCAATTTCAACCCTTGTCTGTAAATAATAATGTAGTAATTTTGAATCTAGAAAATAACGTTTTGATAAATCTTATCCACAAAACATCCCTTTAGAAGGAATATAACTCTAAAGAAAAACATGTCAACAGTTAAAAGGTTGAAAAGCACCAATCCTTGACAAAAATTGCCTGATAGCTAGCTATAAAGGCACAAAAAGAGCATCAATAATAACTTCTAACTATAATTTTTATTGCCAAGGGTATAATTGGATGGGGAATGTAATTTATTTTATTTCTTATCGAGAGAATCCTAAAACATTACAAAATAATCTCTCATAAGGAATAGTTGAAAGGCTACATAATAGTCTCTCAATTAAAATAATCTCAATTCAAAATGAAAGTTTTCTCCTCCCCCTCCAAACTCCCTCATCTAGACATATCCTACTAGTTTTTCTTGTGTCTAAGCTCAAAAGAACAAATGTATTGTAAAATAGTGTAAGATTTTCAGCCAGCTTTTTCAAAATTACCCATGTAATGCTCTAACTTTCTGAGCACCATCAACTTGCCCATGAGATGGAGCAGGCATGCTCTGCTCACCGTCCATAGGTTGTTGGCCTACAAACAAAAGCGCATACCCCAATTCTCACTGGATTGCAACTCTTTTCAAAGTTGGTTCTCCAAACCATTATAATCCCCTTCCAAGGGGCCGCAGGAATAAACTGCACAAAACTAACTGAAGAGAAAAATCAGAACATTATCTTCAACAAAATAAATCAACCAAAATGTAATTTCAGAAATTTAAAAAATAAATAAATAAATAGATACTGGTGTACTAATACTTGGACTACTTGATATCTGAGTAAACTGAGTTTTTTATCAAACACAAATTTAGAATTTGAAAAACAAAAGAAACCTCCTCAACTATGAAAAGAGAAACAGTGCAATAGTTTGAACCCAAAAGGGAACAATAGACCCAAGTAGGTGAAAACAAATCCAACCTCACACCAAATTCCAGGTATTGTACCTCTCCATTACCACCAGTCACCTCTCTCTCTCTCTATCTCTCATCTCTCTCCCCTTTTCTCTTTTTATTTATTCTCTCGCTCTCTTTCTAGGTTTTTACAATCTAATGGTAACCCACTATCCTCAAACCCCCTTTGATTCCCCTGGTTCAATCAGAAAGTCCTCAAACAATACACAAACGGAAACGAAGTCCATTCAAAACAATACACGCATCAAACAAAAGGAATAAACAAAAACACATTCAAACGGAAGTAATCAGAAAACAGAAGAAACGAATCATGCGAAATGGACGCTAAAAACTCCTAATCGCAAATTCATCTTCCTACAAAACCCACATCTTTATAACTGAAGAGATTGTCCAATTATTTTCTAAAGTTTCCATAAATTCATTTCCCAAGAAACTAGTTAACAAAATTAGTAGTGTTCCAAGTTTTTACTTCTCTGTAATCTAAGTTTCAAGAATCCAAAACCCATTTAAACAATACCCCAAAGAAGAAGAAGAAGAAGAAGAAAGAAAGAACAAATAGAAAAACACATTCAAACGGAAATAATCGGAAAAGAATGAAGCGAAGCGGAGACTCGCCTTAGCAAAGGATCGAAGATCCAAGCGGTAGGCATTTGCAGATCCGAGAAGAGGGTTTGCAGAGTGAACTGTTGCAACGCTCAGAAATGGTAGAAATGCTTGAGAGAGAGAGAGAGAGATGGTAACGTTCGAGAGCTTTGGTTTGGTTGATTTTATCTATTCAAACGTGAAGGGGCGGACTAGCGAAGTTTTAAATCCTATGCGATGCGATGTTGTTGTCTCGAACCAAACATAATGCGATGGTTCGTTTCATTCCATTAACTAAGAATAAAAATGTCACACTTGTCATCATGCGAGAAATGAGGTTATTTTTTGAATTCTTTTGACGGGTACTTTTAACTTTTGTAGATTTCTATTTATTTAGTCTTATTATATGGTTCTTAATTATCATAAACTAGTTGGTAACCGTGCGTTCGCATAGGTCATTTGTAATTTATTTTGTATGAATATTTATTTATTCTATAATACAGTATTAAAATGAAAAATAGTACGAAAATAAAAATATATATAACATTAATAATAATTAGATTATTTGCATAAACAAAAAAAAAGAACAAGATTACTCATTGATCAAGGTAATGTTAATAAACAAAACAAGCAACCTAAACTTAATTTAGTCACTATCATTGTTGTTCCAATCCTTTTGACTTCCAACAATAATTTCCCAAATTTGTTCATGACACCTGTAGTAGAATGAGATTTCATCACCATGACAAAAATCACTTTTTTTAAGGAATTTATACCAAGGTTGCACAACATATTTTTCCCCAATTCCAATGTCAAGAACGATAACATTCCACTGAAGGCCTAATCTTCTAAGGAGAGTCATATGTTGATTGCAGCCATTTAGATGTCTAGTTACACAGCTTGGAAGATTCTGCAAAAGAGGATAAATAATAACCAAAGTTTAAAGCGGAAATGCCCAAAAAACCAATAAATTACTACTAATTAATTGATTGTTATCATCCCCATATGATGCCATAGTGAGAGGTCAGGAAATAATCTTCTAAAAAATTTTAGTGATATCATTCAAAGTGATTCCATCTAGTGCAATAGGTTTTGTTTATTGTTTGTTAAGTTACTTTGCAAGCTTTTTTTTAATTATAATATAGACTTAAAATTAAATTCACAAGTGAATTATGAAGAAAGTTAATTAATATTTATAATTAACTAATTACTGTGATGGATGTAAAAAGATGGCACAATAGTCATTCTCAATTGCAGATCATCTAAAATAATAATAATAATAATAATAATAATAATAATAATAATTGAAGTGAAAAATCAGACTTATTCTAAAATTTCTTGTGCATGTGCCTGCCAAATCCCCAAAACAAAAAAAGACAGTTGCGGATCAATACGCAACGAGTGTAACAGAACATGAAAAATTAAAATAAAATAAATTAAAGTGAATAATCAGGCTTACATGAAAAAGTACAATAAAATAAAATTGAAGTGAAAAATCAGCCTTATTCTCGAATTTCTTGTGCATGTACCTGCCGAATCCCCAAAACAAAAAAGACCAGCTAGTGTAACAAAGCATGAAAAATTAAAAATAAAATAAAATTGAAGTGAAAAATGAGAGGAACACTTAGTTCATCAAATCTCGTGGTTTCCCTGTTCATGGTGACAAATTTGAATCACGGGAATGTCCTATCACTTAATAATAATAATAATAATAATAATAATAATAATCCTAGGCATCCACGCTCTGGCTTAGTACATGGACAATTTTATCTTGTAATTAAGATTTCTCAAAATATATTAGTAGCACAGCTGCACAGGTAAGCATACATGACTAATTTTATGCGGGAGGCATACTTATGACAAAAACAAAAAACCTATATGACCACAAGGGCTTCAAATTGGTTAGCTGGCCTAACTAATCAAACCACATTTCATAAACAAAAGACAATAATATTGATTACTCCAGGCTTATAATAAATATTAAGATAACATTTCATATTGGATTCAACTTCTGCTATATTTTTAATTCCATTACACTATTTAAATTCCCTTTGGCGACATAGTACATTAGTTTTGCAAACATAAGGGAACAAATTAAAGCAACAGGTAGAGTCAATAAATCAAGATTCAAGAACGACAATATTTAATTCTATTTTCTAATTTCCCTTTAGCGTAAGAAGCCAACACTACTAAAAAAGCTTCTTTTTACGACATCATATTTACCACAGTCATACGAAAACGTCTTAGTATGTATAAGGATGGAAATTTCGTAAATATTGCGAACATTTCAAAGGCGGTTTCGGAAAACCGTCTTTGAATACGAGCCATTTTAATTTTTAATGCGCCCTTCGCGTCCGTTCCTCTTCTTTCCGCAAATGTGGCACTCATTCCTTTTCTTTCCCCACTCCCTAGCTGTCTTCTCCTTCTCCTCTTTCCATTACATTTCTCCACCTTCTCCCTGGTACCACCAGCGCCCCCATTCCCCTCTCCTCCAGTAAAACTACAAAAAACCCTAACCCCAAAAAAAACCCAAACCCCTGTCGCGATGAAATCTCCACCCCCAAATAGCTCTTTGGAATAGAACCAAGGAACTTACCAAATCCATTACATGCTATCGGGGTTTTGGCGTGTTTCCGGTGTGAAAGAAGGAAAAAGAAATGTGTACACGACGGTGATGTACGTAGGTACACTGAAGGACTATGAATTCTACATAGCCATATGCGTGCTTCTCAAATCGTTGGCTATGCTCAATTTTGTAAATTTCATTTGATTTTGTAAATTAATGATTTTGTTTTTGTACAAGCTCTCAACTTTTATTATATGAACGAGAAGTTTCTTTTTTCCTTTTTGAGTTTATTTGAACTTGTGGTGTTCTAATTGTATATATTTTTGTGCAGGTGTCAATCGGTACTACTACATGTGTTTGAATGACCTACTTGCACTTGGCGGTGGGGGTAATTATGCTTTATGCTTAAAAGAATATTTGTTTGTATTTAATAATGCTGCTTAGTTTTTGTTCCAGTACATTTTAATTGTAATTGAAGTACACTAGTGGGCCTTCTGACACATTTCGAAGCAAATGTCTAACTCATAGTCCAGAGTTTGAGTTGAAGAATGTTGAAGCACTTGTTGCTGCGTTGAGTGTCTTCAACTGCTTGGTTAACGTTGCACAAGCTCAATCTGCAAACGCCACCACTGATCCTTCCGAAGGTGAGTGCTTTCTGGTTTTCTTTTTCTATGTTGACAAAGAATTTTAAATCTGATTAAATCTGAAATTGATGATTAATTTTATAGTTGGTCTAAAAGACTAAAACTTTAAGGAATTCATGAAGGTTTTTTGGAAATCAAAAGTAATTATACAGGTGAAATCAAAAGACTACTAGTTTTCTGGTTAATTTGTGGCATGTTGGGAAAGGTTTGAACTTTTGGGAATTTTCTCAGTTTCAATTTTCCAGGAGATTCAGAGAAATAGCTAACTCTTCTTCATCATCAATTTTCTCAGTTTCAATTTTTGTACCATGCTTTCTCACGATTTCTTATTTCTGTTTTTAAATACTTAATTCTTTATTAAAATTTTCTTATTGCAAATTAGCAATTGCCTGATTCTGAACAAGTTGATGTTGATTACTATGGTGTATGTGCTTGATCGAGACTTTGAGTGTTGCTGTTCGAGAAGTCAATTACTATGGTGTATGTGTTTAATTCTTTAATATTGAGCTATGAGAAACATGAATTTCCAACTGGAAATCAATTTCATTACTAGCTTGATATAGAGAGAGTTCTTGATCTTCGTAAGTGCTTAACACATTTAGATTTGTCAAATTATAAAGATCAAAGAGAAATATCAGGGAAAAATAATGTTGCTAACTCAAGGGGACTATAACTTCCATATTGATGTCTAATGAATATACTCTTGCCATGACAACATTTAGCAGAACCCCACTAAATGGAAGGGTTAAGTTAATGTAGAAAATTAGAACATTACAATGTAGTTATTGTAAATTGTGACACAAGATAGCTGAAAGGTTTCCAAAGCACTTTTCCTTTTTAATCTTCTAAAAGCAAAGTCATTTGTGATGTGTTCATTACGTGGCTGATTGTTTGAATATTTTCCCTTTCATTTGTGTCCTTATTTACTTGTTGCTTGATGGCTTGTTTGTTAAATCGTGGGCATAGACTTAGTTTAGGGTAGGCCTGCGAATGAAGTGCCAAAAGGAAAGTACTCTGCAGAATGGCTTTTCAAGCATGAATAATAGACAGACTTATTTTTTGTTTAATATAATTTTTCAAAAATATAATAGTATTGATAAAGATTTTGTTACAAATTTTATCTAGAAATTAACATATCTTAAGAAATATATATACAATTATATATGTAAATACTGAAGATAGTTATATATATATATATATATCAAAGTGTGAATAGACTCACCACTGACAAGAAAAAATGTCTGTCCAAATTAGAAAAACAAAGTGGGGGTAGAAAATATCTCTACTTTTAGTTTCATAAACAATTAAAAAATATAACGTAAAAATAAAAAACTAAAAACAAATAGTTTTTTTGTTAAAAAGGAACTAATAGAATGATTTTTTTAATTAAATTTTATCTTTTTAAACTAGTATTAAACATTCTTGATCATTTACTTTGTTTATTTCTTTCATAGGCTTGTTTCTTATAATTTTTGTAAAGAATCATTTTAATTTTTAAACCTTTTCATGAGTTTATTTAAGAATTTCAAAATAATGAAAAAGAATTTTGTTACTCCAATTGGAAATGGGCCGAAATTTTGAATTCTCAAGTAGTCACATAAAAATATGTTATCTAATCATATATACTTTCATTTTATTTTTTTCTTACTCTTTATTCCTTTTTTATTGCATTATTTATCACTTTTTATATTTTTCTTTTTACTTATTTTCTCTCTCTTGATTCCAATTCAAGTCATCCCATAATCGTTAGACGCTTACCAAGAAAAACTTCACTAGCTAGTTTGGTAAATATCCTAATAAAATATAATTTAAACCTTTTCTAAAATTTGAATTTTTCTAACTTAGTATTTATTTTAGTTCTACTTAGGAATGATAATTCAACCTAAATCTCGTAAATATTCAATAAAATTATTTATAATGAATAAATTTCATCTATTAAATGAATTTTAGTTTGTATTTGATTAATTAATTTTATATTATAAATTTAAATAATTACTTTTTGTTGAAATTATGTTAAAAATTATTTTTCTGTGTTTTGTATTGAATTATTAACCTTTTCTTGATGTAGGTTTTCTGTCTTGCGTTCTACAGTTTCTCCAATGGACTTAATTTATTTGGAAATACTTATTGTCTCTATTCACTGGACTTAATTTATTTTGTTCAATGCTTATTTGGTATTTGACACGGGAATGGGATGGACTAAACATTTTCAATGGCCCTGCAGGTTGGATCAATATGCTATAGCAAAATTTGCTAAAAGTTTTCAAATGATTCCTAGAACTTTGGCTGAGAATGTTGGGTTCAATGCTGGCATTGATTTGGAAGAAGGCGTATGTAAGGATATCTCAACCTTGTGCATTTGGGATCTCCATGTGACTAAGTAAGCCATGATCTAACACAAGCTTATTTTATATGGTGGCAACCCGTAGTTTGAGCAAATAATGAAGTGGCCTTTCATTGCTATTGTGGAGAATTAGAGATTTCTCTAAAAACTCTTCCCATATAAAAAATATATAGACAATAATTAAGGGTTCTTGTAATTGATGGAGCTGATGCTTTCTTCGACTGTTAAGATTTGAAATAATTCTATTCTATGTTGAATCGGAATTTATCTTCATATCTCCCGGAAAATTAGTTTCATCTTATTGTTTTTTTTTCTGTTCAGGTTATTTGCTCTTAAATATGCTACTGATGTTGCATGCACTGTACTACGTGTGGACTAGGTAATCAATTAATTTCTGTTTTCCAGTCTATTTCTGTTTGCCACCTTAATATGTACCTCGAACACATTTTTCTTTTGGGGAACAATCTCAAACAAAAGTTTCTTTATGGTTAATAAATATAGTTATGAAGGAATTAGATCGTTTGCAAAGTGATGACCTTTAAAACTCCCACTGTCATACAAGCTCAAAAATTAGGATCTCCATGTAACTCAAATTTTTTTCTTTGGGGAAATATTTTTGTCTAATTTTCTCAGCATTGTGGAAATTGATTTTCATTTTCGTTTTTCAGATTATTATGGCAAAACCAACTGGTGGCATGGATGAAGACTAAAATTAATGGTTTGCTTTGGCCATGCTTGTATCTCAACATGATGACTTGAATTTGCCTTAGGCATGTTTTCTTTATTTAGACTTTAGTATTGATGGCGATCTTACAAATTTTGAATTTTATTTAATTTGCCATGAAATACAAAGAGATGTGGTCTGCATGTAAAACAACATTTTATTCATAGCAATGTTATATATTATATAGTAATTTAAATTCTTGCAAAATTGTAGACTATCATTAATTATGTAAATTCTTGTATTATGTAATTAAATGATTTTACAATTGTTAAAAATGATAAGTATATTTTTGCTTCAAATCAATGTTTAGAAAAAATGAAATAAAAAATTAAAATTAATAAAACTACACCAAAAATATTTTTTTTTTAAAAAATTATTCTAAGACAATTATTGGAAGAACCGTCTTAGTAGGTCTTTGGTTGACATGAGAATCTACGACGGTTATACGCGTAACCGTCTTAGTAGGTCTTTGGTTGACATGGGAATCTACGACGGTTATTTCAAAAATCGTCTTAATATGTCTAACTTTTTAAGACGGTTATACATATAACCGTCGTAGTAAGTTAAATATATTAAGACGGTTTTTGAGATAACCGTCTTTGATATTTTGCATATTCTAAGACAGTTATTGAAATAACCGTCTTAGAAACCCCACTATACAAAGACGGTTCCTCAACCGTCGTTGTATATATTGACCTATTTTACAATACTGCATTCTACGACAGTGCAAAACCATCGTAAAATGTACTGTAGAACCGACTTAAAAAATCCTGTGCAAGCAAAAGAAAAGGCAGACTCTTGTCACTAATTCTATTATTATGAAGAAGACAACAACTCCATGCCTCAGCTTTGACCTTTTGTAAGTTCTCCCATGCATTAATCTTGGATATATAAAAATGCTGGAATTTCAGAAACTATGTAAAGTTCACGCAAAGATTTATTTGGAATGAGCATGAGACAATAATCATACAGTATACCTCTGCCAAAAAAGAAACAATCAGTCAAAAGAGGAGAAAGAGCTATATATGTAAGACATGGATATAAAAATTGAAACAAATTTGCTAAAAGAGCGACCATGCTTAGAGAAAACTGATTTGAAAAAATTAAAATACAAAAGAATGGCAAAATCCCATCATTACAAATTTATCATCATAAAAGTGCAGTACATCAGGGTATATCTAAAGCAAAGCTTACTTGACAGCTTGCTCATAACTGAAGAACTGAACATCAGAGTATAATATGTGACTTGTAAAAAGATAGACATCTATAGAAAAATTTTTCCTAAATATTTATGGACTGTTTCTAGATTTGCAGTTAGTAATGCAAGAAATACTTCGAGCAATTTGATTAAAGTAACTAAATCAAGCTTTCCAAGAAAAAAGTCAAAAATTCTAAGATTTAGAATTTTTAAAAACATATTTTTGTGATTTGAAGATTTTTAATGATTAGGTTCAAGGTACGCAAAAAGGTTAACTGCCAGTTAGAAAATTTTAAGTTTGAATTTATGGCAGAGAATCAAAATAACTGAAGCTTAATTTATATGCTAACAAAGGGTAAACGAAGAGCAACGATAAAGATATAGTAGTTGGTATTCTGCACAATATAAATTTAAATAACAAAAATATGTTGAATGTTCCACTGCCAAGAACAGTAACCAAAACATAATGCTCCCACATATTGTTTTACTCCCCTCTTCTCCAATTGTATCTCAACAGTGGAAAGATTGGCTTGGCA